>NW_028151476.1:40000-53445 GCF_964638095.1 Poromitra crassiceps | reverse complement strand
CTCCTCCTCTGGGGGAAGATGGACGATGGAGTGATACATCAGGAGAAGTGATGCGGTGAGGAACCTTGTTGAGGGTCAGCACCTGAGGGACCCCCCTTCAATGACTCCCACTGGGACTGCTGGATTCAACAAACTGTCCACACTCTGTCTCTGTCGTTTGTCTCTTATCTATTTGTCTATCTTTTCCAACCCTTCTCTCTCTCTCTCTCTCTCCCTCCCTCTCTCTCTCTCTCTGTCTCTCTCTGTCCCTCTCTCTCTCTGTCTCTCTCTCTGTCCCTCTCTCTCTCTCTCTCTGTCTCTCTCCGTCCCTCTCTCTCTGTCTCTCTCTGTCCCTCTCTCTCTCTGTCTCTCTCTCTGTCCCTCTCTCTCTCTCTCTGTCTCTCTCCGTCCCTCTCTCTCTGTCTCTCTCTCTCTGTCTCTCTCTCTGTCCCTCTCTCTCTGTCTCTCTCTCTGTCTCTCTCCGTCCCTCTCTCTCTGTCTCTCTCTCTGTCTCTCTGTCTCTCTCTCTCTGTCTCTCTCTCTGTCCTTCTCTCTCTGTCTCTCTCTCTGTCTCTCTCTCTCTCTCTGTCTCTCTCTCTCTCTTTCTCTCTCCGTCCCTCGTCCCTCTCTCTCTGTCTCTCTCTGTCTCTCTCTCTCTCTGTCCCTCTCTCTCTGTCTCTCTCTCTGTCTCTCTCTGTCTCTCTCTCTGTCCCTCTCTCTCTCTCTCTCTCTCTCTGTCTCTATCTGTCTCTCTCTGTCCCTCTCTCTCTCTCTCTCTGTCCAGCTGTATTTGGATTTAATTTTGAACAGGCTTTCATACACAGTGGTGACAGCTGAAAGCGTAGAATTTCTTGGACAGGGACCAAAAGCAGACTTTGATTAAATGATGCAGATCTGTAGATTTTGATCCATGCCAACAAACGTTTGACGGACAGTGAAGTGCCGCTGGAGGCCAAGGTCAACGTCAACCCAAACAAGCACACATTTCTATTAACAATATGATATTACGCCATGGTAAAAATCATAAAAAAACACATTGGAAACTGTTCTCAGCATTCATTTTGGCATGTCCAGGGTCCATCACACACAGCGATAGAGACAGAGCGATATGAAATAGCCCGAGATGAAATATCCCAACTCGAGCGAAATTTCGCGTCAAAAATCGCTTCCTGCTCAACGCTGATTGGCTGCCGTATGAGTCAAGGATCACACTGGCTTGGAACAAACCGCTGGTTTATTAGTGTGGCAACAAACCGCATTGACAGGCTGACAGCTGACATGAAGTGAAGTCTGTACTACCGGTATAGATACACAAGCTCGAGTTAGGAGCACGCTGATAGGCTTAGCTTGTAAACAAATACGGTGGCTCATAGTGGACAAACATCATGACATTGTGTTTTCATCCTGATTCCTGTCTAACGTTAGCCCCCAGATGTCCGTCAATTCTTGCGCCAGTTGACGAGCGATTTAAACACAGCGACAGAGCGATTCTAAACGGTTGAATCGAGCGACGGGGAGAAAAATAAATATGTCGGTGTGAACACAGAGAGGAGATATGAATCAGTGGAGGGAAAGAGACACAAGGGGGGAGTTACTCTGTTCCAGACACGCGTGGAAACCAACATAACTTTTATCAGTTTAAAAAGAAAGAAGCCATGATGCAAGTTTCAAGATATACTGTATATGCACAGCCTTGAATATAATATATGGCAGCAGAGGGTCAGAAAGGGGAAAATCCCTTCAACAAATCATCAGACACCATTTATCAAAATGAGAATTCTCAGAGGACGCAGCTCAAGTCCAAGAGATGAGACAAGACATTGTTGCTCTTGTCAAGAAGAACATCTGTGGCAAACCATACAGCATTATCAGTAACCTCCAAACCATACAGCATTATCAGTAACCTCCAAACCATACAGCATTATCAGTAAGGCAGAAGGTACCTCCAAACCATACAGCATTATCAGTAAGGCAGAGGGTACCTCCAAACCATACAGCATTATCAGTAACCTCCAAACCATACAGCATTATCAGTAAGGCAGAAGGTACCTCCAAACCATACAGCATTATCAGTAACCTCCAAACCATACAGCATTATCAGTAACCTCCAAACCATACAGCATTATCAGTAAGGCAGAAGGTACCTCCAAATCATACAGCATTATCAGTAAGGCAGAAGGTACCTCCAAACCATACAGCATTATCAGTAAGGCAGAAGGTACCTCCAAACCATACAGCATTATCAGTAAGGCAGAAGGTACCTCCAAACCATACAGCATTATCAGTAACCTCCAAACCATACAGCATTATCAGTAAGGCAGAAGGTACCTCCAAACCATACAGCATTATCAGTAACCTCCAAACCATACAGCATTATCAGTAACCTCCAAACCATACAGCATTATCAGTAAGGCAGAAGGTACCTCCAAACCATACAGCATTATCAGTAAGGCAGAAGGTACCTCCAAACCCTACAGCATTATCAGTAACCTCCAAACCATACAGCATTATCAGTAAGGCATACTGTACCTCCAAACCATACAGCATTATCAGTAAGGCAGAGGGTACCTCCAAACCATACAGCATTATCAGTAAGGCAGAAGGTACCTCCAAACCATACAGCATTATCAGTAAGGCAGAGGGTACCTCCAAACCATACAGCATTATCAGTAAGGCATAAGGTACCTCCACACCATACAGCATTATCAGTAAGGCAGAAGGTACCTCCAAACCATACAGCATTATCAGTAAGGCATAAGGTACCTCCACACCATACAGCATTATCAGTAAGGCAGAAGGTACCTCCAAACCATACAGCATTATCAGTAACCTCCAAACCATACAGCATTATCAGTAAGGCAGAAGGTACCTCCAAACCATACATCATTATCAGTAAGGCAGAAGGTACCTCCAAACCATACAGCATTATCAGTAAGGCAGAAGGTACCTCCAAACCATACAGCATTATCAGTAAGGCAGAGGGTACCTCCAAACCATACAGCATTATCAGTAAGGCATAAGGTACCTCCACACCATACAGCATTATCAGTAAGGCAGAAGGTACCTCCAAACCATACAGCATTATCAGTAAGGCATAAGGTACCTCCACACCATACAGCATTATCAGTAAGGCAGAAGGTACCTCCAAACCACACAGCATTATCAGTAACCTCCAAACCATACAGCATTATCAGTAAGGCAGAAGGTACCTCCAAACCATACATCATTATCAGTAAGGCAGAAGGTACCTCCAAACCATACAGCATTATCAGTAAGGCAGAAGGTACCTCCAAACCATACAGCATTATCAGTAAGGCAGAAGGTACCTCCAAACCATACAGCATTATCAGTAAGGCAGAAGGTACCTCCAAACCATACAGCATTATCAGTAAGGCAGAAGGTACCTCCAAACCATACAGCATTATCAGTAAGGCAGAAGGTACCTCCAAACCATACAGCATTATCAGTAAGGCATACTGTACCTCCAAACCATACAGCATTATCAGTAAGGCAGAAGGTACCTCCAAACCATACAGCATTATCAGTAAGGCAGAAGGTACCTCCAAACCATACAGCATTATCAGTAAGGCATAAGGTACCTCCAAACCATACAGCATTATCAGTAAGGCAGAAGGTACCTCCAAACCATACAGCATTATCAGTAAGGCAGAAGGTACCTCCAAACCATACAGCATTATCAGTAAGGCATAAGGTACCTCCAAACCATACAGCATTATCAGTAAGGCAGAAGGTACCTCCAAACCATACAGCATTATCAGTAAGGCAGAAGGTACCTCCAAACCATACAACATTATCAGTAAGGCAGAAGGTACCTCCAAACCATACAGCATTATCAGTAAGGCAGAAGGTACCTCCAAACCATACAGCATTATCATTAAGGCATAAGGTACCTCCAAACCATACAGCGTTATCAGTAAGGCAGAAGGTACCTCCAAACCATACAGCATTATCAGTAAGGCATTAGGTACCTCCAAACCATACAGCATTATCAGTAAGGCAGAAGGTACCTCCAAACCATACAGCATTATCAGTAAGGCAGAAGGTACCTCCAAACCATACAGCATTATCAGTAAGGCATAAGGTACCTCCAAACCATACAGCATTATCAGTAAGGCAGAAGGTACCTCCAAACCATACAGCATTATCAGTAAGGCAGAAGGTACCTCCAAACCATACAGCATTATCAGTAAGGCATAAGGTACCTCCACACCATACAGCATTATCAGTAAGGCAGAAGGTACCTCCAAACCATACAGCATTATCAGTAAGGCATAAGGTACCTCCACACCATACAGCATTATCAGTAAGGCAGAAGGTACCTCCAAACCACACAGCATTATCAGTAACCTCCAAACCATACAGCATTATCAGTAAGGCAGAAGGTACCTCCAAACCATACATCATTATCAGTAAGGCAGAAGGTACCTCCAAACCATACAGCATTATCAGTAAGGCAGAAGGTACCTCCAAACCATACAGCATTATCAGTAAGGCAGAAGGTACCTCCAAACCATACAGCATTATCAGTAAGGCAGAAGGTACCTCCAAACCATACAGCATTATCAGTAAGGCAGAAGGTACCTCCAAACCATACAGCATTATCAGTAAGGCAGAAGGTACCTCCAAACCATACAGCATTATCAGTAAGGCATACTGTACCTCCAAACCATACAGCATTATCAGTAAGGCAGAAGGTACCTCCAAACCATACAGCATTATCAGTAAGGCAGAAGGTACCTCCAAACCATACAGCATTATCAGTAAGGCATAAGGTACCTCCAAACCATACAGCATTATCAGTAAGGCAGAAGGTACCTCCAAACCATACAGCATTATCAGTAAGGCAGAAGGTACCTCCAAACCATACAGCATTATCAGTAAGGCATAAGGTACCTCCAAACCATACAGCATTATCAGTAAGGCAGAAGGTACCTCCAAACCATACAGCATTATCAGTAAGGCAGAAGGTACCTCCAAACCATACAACATTATCAGTAAGGCAGAAGGTACCTCCAAACCATACAGCATTATCAGTAAGGCAGAAGGTACCTCCAAACCATACAGCATTATCATTAAGGCATAAGGTACCTCCAAACCATACAGCGTTATCAGTAAGGCAGAAGGTACCTCCAAACCATACAGCATTATCAGTAAGGCATTAGGTACCTCCAAACCATACAGCATTATCAGTAAGGCAGAAGGTACCTCCAAACCATACAGCATTATCAGTAAGGCAGAAGGTACCTCCAAACCATACAGCATTATCAGTAAGGCATAAGGTACCTCCAAACCATACAGCATTATCAGTAAGGCAGAAGGTACCTCCAAACCATACAGCATTATCAGTAAGGCAGAAGGTACCTCCAAACCATACAGCATTATCAGTAAGGCATACTGTATCTCCGCAAACGCTATGCAATTGTCAAGATATGCCGGTTCCACATTTCTGACTTCCACAAACGGCCATGCCAGGACCTGAAATGGGACATGACGGAACACATTATATTATGCTATTTGTCCAGCTTCCATTAGGGTTCCTTTCTGGACCAAGTTTTAGGAGAAATTAGCAGAGCTGTTATGTCTAGAAATGAGTTCTCCATTGCCCTGTTGGTTTGACTGGACTAAAGAGACATGGTTTGTCTCCTCTTCTGTCCTGTTGGTTTGACTGGACCAAAGAGACATGGTTTGTCTCTTCTTCTGTCTGCTGATAGGCCACAAAGTGTGATTGTTACGTTTACATGAATCCATTCAGAAGTTGCACGCCTTTTAGTGAGGAGCCACGCCCCACTGCCACGCCCCCTTTGACCAATCCGTGTGAAACGTTGATCAGTTCTTCCGT
Organism: Poromitra crassiceps; assembly: GCF_964638095.1. Classification (NCBI taxonomy): domain Eukaryota; kingdom Metazoa; phylum Chordata; class Actinopteri; order Beryciformes; family Melamphaidae; genus Poromitra; species Poromitra crassiceps. Next base: position 47,606 of record NW_028151476.1, on the reverse strand, counting down.
GACCCCTCCCACAAAGTCTCATGCTAATCCACTCATAACTCTTTGTGATATACTGCTAACAGACAAACACATGGGACGCGGTGAAAACAGAACTCCAATTCCACGGTAGAGGTCAAAATAAATCAAGACATGTAAATCACTAAACCAATGGCTTTTTGCTCAAGTAGCCTTTATAAGGGTCATCATTCACGATATAAAATGCAATGCAAAGGTTTAAAGGAACATTCCGCCCATTTTCAACCAGCTTTGTATCATTAGAACATCAGTAGTATATCAGAAAACTGTAAACGGTTTTGAAGTCTGTCATTTAATTTGACAGTTATTGAGTGTTAAAGTGTGGACCAGTGACATCACTGGTCCACACTAACTCAAATTAATAACTCATTAACTCAAATCAACTCTCAATAACTGTCAAACTAGATGAATGATGAATAGTTTGACAGTTATTGAGAGTTGATTTGAGTTAATGCGTTATTCATTTGAGTTAGTGTGGACCAGTGATGTCACTGGCCCACACTTTAACACTCAATAACTGTCAAATTAAATGACAGACTTCAAAACAGTTTACAGTTTTCTGATATACTACTGATGTTCTAATGATACAAAGCTGGTTGAAAATGGGCGGAGTGTTCCTTTAAGTATATAAACAGAAAAGCTTGAATCAAAGTTGACCGGTGCAAAACCCCTGGAAGCCAGAGAAATACAGTGCAACATCAAGTACAGATGTTCCCTAATGTACCTCTAGGGGGCGTAAATCAGCGCAACGAATGGTTGATTGGCTCTGTGGGACTAGAAGCCCACAAACTGACACACAGCCGCTCCAAACCCCCCAGGACAGAGGCACATACATTAATGTTCAAACAAATCACTCCCATTCAGATCTGACATACCTGCAGGCTCCAGGCTGACGTGGTGCCGCAGATGGTTTTCTTATGTGTGTGTGAGAGAGAGAGAGAGAGAGAGAGAGAGAGAGAGAGAGAGAGAGAGAGAGAGAGAGAGATGTGTGTATGTGTGAGAGAGAGAGAGATGTGTGTGTGAGAGAGAGAGAGAGAGAGAGAGATGTGTGTATGTGTGTGAGAGAGAGAGAGAGAGACGTGTGTGTGTGTGTGAGAGAGAGAGAGAGAGAGAGAGAGAGATGTGTGTATGTGTGAGAGAGAGAGAGATGTGTGTGTGTGTGTGTGTGTGTGAGAGAGAGAGAGAGAGAGAGAGAGAGAGATGTGTGTATGTGTGTGTGAGAGAGAGAGAGACGTGTGTGTGTGTGTGTGTGTGTGTGAGAGAGAGAGAGAGAGAGAGAGAGAGAGATGTGTGTATGTGAGAGAGAGAGAGAGAGAGAGATGTGTGTGTGTGTGTGTGTGAGAGAGAGAGAGAGAGAGAGAGAGAGAGAGAGAGAGACGTGTGTGTGTGTGTGTGTGTGTGAGAGAGAGAGAGAGAGAGAGAGACGTGTGTATGTGTGTGAGAGAGAGAGAGAGAGAGAGAGAGAGAGAGAGAGAGACGTGTGTGTGTGTGTGTGTGTGTGTGTTTAAACAGTATGTGCGTGCAAAGTGCAGTAGCACGTCAAGTATTTCCATATCTGTCTGAGAAAACATATGAATCAGATTCATGCTTGAAAGTGATGAACAGATGACAGCGAATAGTTTTTGTGTTTCTGTGCCACTGAGGTAGACTTCTGCGGTCTATCCGTCTCCTCTCATACACAAATAAACACTGAGGGACATTTCTGACATCCTGCAATGTTGTATATATATACGTATACATGTTGGTAAGAGCTTCAAGGCACCAGCTTTGAAATATGTTATGTTTAGGGTCTGTGTCCATCTAGCGTCTTTTCATCAGCTCCGGCGTCTTTTTTCAGTTGTTTCCAATGGGGGGAGAGCGTATGCGAGCGCACACGGACGTCTAGAGAAAGTGCGCTGCCTGCGCCCAGCGTCTATTTTCACAGCGCTCCGCCGTTTTTGTGCGCCCGACTCCCAGCTGAAAATATTTTAACTTTTCAGAAAGACGCTGGTGTCGGGTGCTGCTTTTCTGGCAACTTAATCATGGAGAAACTATCACAACAGAGACAGAAAGGCTCAATTGTGGGAGCAGATAAATGCTGTATGTGATGTTGTGTGTTGTTTGCTAATGTTAGCTGTGTCAGCTATCAAGCTACTACCGCACTGAACTAACGTTAGTTTCAGACTGCTTCCTTGTATAATTGTGCGCTGAGATCAGCGCACTGAGGGCTGGGTCGGTTTGAAAATTTTAAAACTGGTTCGATATTGCCGTCTAAACCGGATCGAACCGGTATACCGATTTTTTTTGTAATTAATTAATTTTTTTTTTTTTTTTTTTTTTTTAGCAGGGCTCCCGAGTGTGGCCCATAACTGTCTGTAGTGCAACTTCAGTCCACCTGATAGCGATAATACACCTCTAAGCTGGTATTGTCAACCAGCAATGATACTGAATAAAAAGAAGCAGGACACCTGTGTAACAAACACACCCTGTATTTATTTCTCATAACTATTCAGCTTAACTTTTCTTTTTTTTTCAAACATCAACATAATAAACAAAATAAGACTTTTGCATACTAGTGCAACTTGAGAAGAGGCTAATACGAACAATAGTGCAATCAGAATGGACAGGCAAAACCCCCCTTTTTTTTCTTTTTTTCTTTTTTTTAGGTTTTTTCGGTTCGCACATGATCAAACCGGTTTGGGCTCGTACACCGAACCGAACCGGTAAAACCGGAAATCGACCCATGCCGCACTCCCAGCGTTTAACGGTCGGAAAAAGACGCTAGGTGGACACAGGCTCTAAGATGTGAAAAATATATATAATGTCATCAAGTTGTATAATCTCGAGCTGCTCTGACCGTGAATGGAAGACTGACTTTGCGGAAATGTTTGTCTGAAGGTTATAGTCTAGTATATTCATATCTGTGCTATTACGTTCAGACCCCAAAGATTAATTATTTTTTATTTATTTATTATTAATTATACTGCCCACTATAATTCATCACTGTCTGTACTGACCAGTGTGTACGGCCCACTATAATTCATTCCACTTCTACAAGATGTGCGAGTTTAGTTTTGAGCTGGATTTCCCCTTCAAGTCCAGCCATGGGAACCCTCACTGTGACAACAGGCACCCTGCTGAGCGGACAAAATCAATCGTGTGTGTGTGTGTGTGTGTGTGTGTGTGTGAGTGTGTGTGTGTGTGTGTGTGTGTGTGTGTGTGTGTGTGTGTGTGTGTGTGTGTGTGTGTGTGTGTGTGTGTGTGTGTGTGTGTGTGTGTGTGTGTGTGTGTGTGTGTGTGGTACAGTATATGTGTGTGACTGTCTGGTTCATTTTTAACACGCATTCCTGCTGTGATGTGTGCATCGGCTGCAGGAGAATGTGAATTGGTTTGGATCATCTAAAGCTACTGTGTTATTCTAACTTCATAAGAGCCAGTGTGTGTGTGTGTGTGTGTGTGTGTGTGTGTGTGTGTGTGTGTGTGTGTGTGTGTGTGTGTGTGTGTGTGTGTGTGTGTGCATGTGCGTGTGCGTGTGTTTGATGGATTGCCTCTGTGGCAAACATTTGTCACTCAGTGGGGAAGAGCATGGTGAACACACACACGTGCACACACACACACACACACACACACACACACGCATGTGTTAGTCTATAACTCTCCCCAGATCGGTAGAGGGGGTGGAGCATGCAATGATCGGGACAGCAGGAGCATCACTGCGTCGACTCAGGCCAGAATGGCCGCCGTCGGGCACGATGTAGGACAAATATGATATCAATGAATAAGGTAACCCATTGAATATGGGTGAAATTGGTTTCAAATGAGTCCCATGAAACAGACAAAATCCAACAAAAAAGTGCACAGATATTGGTACTTACTGCACTTTGCCTTTGCATAATACAGTTGTATCAAGTGGTACAAAGGCAAAGTGCAGTAACTGCATTCTTGAGGTCATTGGTAAATGTTTTGGTCAGTTTTTATATGTACAAAAAAATCTGCAGATTCGACACGCACAGCAGCAGAGGCATACAGATTCGACACGGGGGGAGGGGAAAGGAAATGCATATATGGTCGCAGCCGCAGTCAGAGTGGGTCGGAGCCAATTGCAGAGCTTGCAGGGAGCGGAATGGGATTTCGATTCGGCAGCGACTGAAATGGCAGGCACCAATGAGGGAGCTCCACCAGGAGTCCACCAGGCTGCTTCAAGCCAGTCAGACTAGGCAGCAATGAGGTATTTATTTGAATCATCTTTAAACAGATTGTAGCCTACTCCTCTTTTTTTACACACTTCTATGGAGTTTTGACCTGTTTGATGCTCACGTGAACTCACATTCCATTTCCTTCTTCGTTCCCGTCTGGCCTGAAGCCTTCACAACAGCTAACATAGAGCAGAACCAAATGAAATGTGAGTTCAGGTGACCGGCTGGTTTATCAGGCTAACGTAGACGCACAGAAAGAGGGACAATCGTAATCGTAGTGATGGGTCTGAAGATCCTTGCTCTAAAGTTGGGGATTACCCCTGCTGACCTCAAAGTGAAGACATGCATTATGGACAGACACACACACACACACACACACACACACACACACACACACACACACACACACACACACACACACACACACAGTCCAGGGAAGTCTCCAGAAGGTTTATGTTGAGACGACCGGTGGTCCGACTCTGAAGTCAGTCCAGTGGTATAAACACTCTTAAATCATCACATGATCTCATCAGCACGCACGCACGCACGCACGCACGCACGCACGCACGCACGCACGCACGCACGCACGCACGCACGCACGCACACACACACACGCACACACACACACACACACACACACACACAGAAATGCATGCAGTCAGAGTTGGAGTGGAGATATGCAAATCAATGAGGCAGAAAACACACACACTCTTTGGGGATTTAGCATGCTGTGTGAATGGAGGGAGGGGAACATGGCACTACACTATATATATACATTAAATCCATAAGTCCATTTTGCTACTTTCTACTGTGATTCAACCTATATACACCTTATGCAGAAGAGACCGTCTGGCTTGAGAGACTAACAGGAAGTGTAAATACTGCTGTATTGAAGAAGACTTGAAACTAGCAATCAAGACCAGAAACTCTTTAACCCATTGAAACCTGATGCAGCATTTGCGTGTATATCCCTCATTTGTGTGTGTATCCCTTTAATGAGCGGTTCGCGGTCTTAAAGGGATACACACACAAATGCTGCATCAGGTATCAATGGGTTAAGTGACGTGTTTACTGAGGTCATAAATCAAGTGAGAAGTAGGGTCATTTCCCCATTGACTTCTTTTTCCAGCCAGTGAGGTCGCCCCTGCTGGCCAGTAGAAATAATGCATTTTTAAGGCACTTCATTTTTCAGCTGCGGAGGTTGCCCCTTGTCACCACTACATGGCTGCTGATCAATATAAAGAAGTGATGAAAGGAAGTGCCGGACGAATGAGACAAAGACACAGGAAGTGCAGGACACATGAGACAAAGACACAGGAAGTGCAGGACATGAGACAAAGACACAGGAAGTGCAGGACACATGAGACAAAGACACAGGAAGTGCAGGACACATGAGACAAAGACACAGGAAGTGCAGGACGCATGAGACAAAGACACAGGAAGTGCAGGACACACGAGACAAAGACACAGGAAGTGCAGGACACATGAGACAAAGACACAGGAAGTGCAGGACACATCAGACAAAGACGCAGGAAGTGCAGGACACATGAGACAAAGACACAGGAAGTGCAGGACACATGAGACAAAGACACAGGAAGTGCAGGGCACATGAGACAAAGACACAGGAAGTGCAGGACGCATGAGACAAAGACACAGGAAGTGCAGGACACATGAGACAAAGACACAGGAAGTGCAGGACACATGAGACAAAGACACAGGAAGTGCAGGGCACATGAGACAAAGACACAGGAAGTGCAGGACGCATGAGACAAAGACACAGGAAGTGCAGGACACATGAGACAAAGACACAGGAAGTGCAGGACGCATGAGACAAAGACACAAGAAGTGCAGGACGCATGAGACAAAGACACAGGAAGTGCAGGGCACATGAGACAAAGACACAAGAAGTGCAGGACGCATGAGACAAAGACACAGGAAGTGCAGGGCACATGAGACAAAGACACAGGAAGTGCAGGGCACATGAGACAAAGACACAAGAAGTGCAGGACACATGAGACAAAGACACAGGAAGTGCAGGACACATGAGACAAAGACACAAGAAGTGCAGGACGCTTGAGACAAAGACACAGGAAGTGCAGGACACATGAGACAAAGACACAGGAAGTGCAGGACACATGAGACAAAGACACAGGAAGTGCAGGACACACGAGACAAAGACACAGGAAGTGCAGGACACATGAGACAAAGACACAGGAAGTGCAGGACACATGAGACAAAGACACAGGAAGTGCAGGACACATGAGACAAAGACACAGGAAGTGCAGGACACATGAGACAAAGACACAGGAAGTGCAGGACACATGAGACAAAGACACAGGAAGTGCAGGACACATGAGACAAAGACACAGATTAGAATGTCAAGCCTTCTCTCCTCCGGTTGCGATGGACTTAAAACTGTTGCATCAAAGTTGCTTTTTAAGGAACAGAAAAGCTGATTTCTATTCATGGCGTGCACGCCACACAGGAAACAAGTCAGATGTCATGTGGTTGGCGGTTGTTTCATCATTAATGATCGTCTCAGATCTGTTCCACTGGGAGGCGGGGAACAAAAACACACTAGACCTTTTTCTTCTTATGTAAATCCAGCCGGGAGCAGTCCGGACAGTGCTGATTGTTGGAGAGATATGCAGAAAGGATTTTGGAGAGAGAAAAGGGAGGATGAAAGCAAGGGGGAGAGAGGGAGGAGGAGGAGGAGAGGGCTTAGAGGAGAAAAGGAGGAAGAGAGAGAGAGAAGTGGGATGCTTTCCTAGAGGCCCCATGTCATGAGATTCTCATTATTTACCTCCATGGTGACCAAGGGCCCTCCCTCCATCTCTATTCTCCTTTCTCATCCCTCCCTCCTCGCTCCCCTCGCCCCCTCACTCCTTTTTCCTAGCACCTTCATTGCTTTGCCTCCTCCCCACTCACCAGATCCCAAACCCCCTCTCAACTTCTCTCTTTCCCTTCTCTCTTTTCCACCTTATCTGCTTTCTCTGCATTTCTTTCTTTACCTCCATATATCCTCTCTTTATCTCCCTCCTTCTCTCCCCTCTTACTTGGTTCCTGTCCCGTGCTCCCCTCCCCTTGTCTCCTCCTACTTCCATTCTGTTAAATAAACCAAGAATTTGAATGGTCAAAAAAAGAGCGAGAGAAAAAAGAATAGCCTACATCTTAATTGCTTTTCCCAACCAGTTTTCCTAAATGTCACGAGGTCATGGAAAGAGGTGAAGGAGAATTCATCAGGGCTTATTAGGAAAAGACAACCACAATGCTAAGAGAATCCCACTGCACTATGGCTTGGTAGCTTGCAGGTAGCGTCAAGCCACACTGATTTGAGTGAAATTCCATTGCTGAGAGAATTGCAATTGTGAGACGGCATTATCAGCTTTTCGTTCGTAAAGGATACAGCATTTTTC
>NW_028151476.1:0-35000 GCF_964638095.1 Poromitra crassiceps | reverse complement strand
TGTACATACGTACGTACGTGTGTGTGCGTGTGTGCATGCTGCCTTTGTGTGTGTTTCACACATATTTCCAAGTAAATTAGAACCAGGGGCCAGGGACCACTAGTGATTTTCACTTTGCAGCTACATTCAGGGACATTTCTGTCTTGCTTTTGACAATATGACTTGGGTCTTCTGCCTCATTATGCCGCGCTCACATAGAATGTTATGTTATCTTGTCATACATTTAATAGCTCACTTCAGGCGGTGGTATATGGTCATTACATCATGACCAGAATGTAGTATGCGGTGCTGGGAGCACACAGGGGTATTTTGCAACTTTTGGGTGAACTACCCTTTAAATACTCCAACCCAGCAACCAGGTTCCAAAAATAATGTTTGACACAGGTGACCAAAAGGAAGCGCATCGAGACAACTATTTCCCCCAAGATCACAGTTTTATTGGCTAACAACCAGTTAAACAAACATTAAAACCAACGGACCGGTCGGCCAACCTCCAATCCTGCAGCGATCCTATAGAGACAAGGAGAAACGTTTCAGTACATAGGCTGATACAGTAGCTACCTAGTTAGCCAATATGTTCTTGGAGGAGATGTTAGAAATAATGGACGCCACGTAGGGCTGGGACATGGAATGGAACACAAAATCAAACCAAACGAAATCAAACAAAACAAAACATGCTTCAGGGGGTTCCTCCGTATATAACCCCCCCCCCCCCCCCCCCCACTAAAAACATGCAGAAGATCAGATCGTCATCGTCATCCGACCAGTGACGACAACATCCGAAGTTGGTCCCCGGGCGCTGTACTACGAGAAAGCGACCACTGCTCCTGGCCTGCCGCCCCGGAGGAAAGGACATGCCTGGATGGGTTAAATGCAGAGGACACTTTTCACCGGCCACCGTCAGCATGAGTGTGTTGTGGCCGCACGCATGTGTTGTGGTGTTCGTGTGACAATAAAAGACGGGGCTTGTCCCGTTACGAGAGTTGCTATGCCTCGTTCACATGAAGCGCTCTGAGTCCTCGCCCACTCTGAGCCATAATAGAAGCACACAGATCAATGAACAAATGAACAAAGTCTGAGCAAGTCAACAAAATGGAGCAGGCAAAGGCTTTGAAGAGCTGCAGAGCCGTGGGTTGGTGATGTGGGGGCAGGGGGACCCATCCCCCCCCTTGTTAAAAATAATGACGCCGTTTTTTGCTCTTTGAAGTTTGGAGCAAATCTAATATGTTTGTTTCGCTCAAAAGTCGCTCATCCCGATCTCGACTCTTCTCGTCCCTGGCACCCCAATGGTGGAACGAGCTTCCACCTTCGGTCAGGACTGCTGAATCACTGCCGATCTTTCGGAAAAGACTAAAGACTCACCTTTTCAGGCTCCATCTGGAGGAAAAAATAAATAAAAAATCCTAACCTAAACTTGTACCACTGTTCCTTCAGGATTTGTAGTTGTCATAGACTGTGCTCCATAGTTGATTGCTCTATTGCTGACAAAAAATGTGTTATTGTAAGTCGCTTTGGATAAAAGCGTCTGCCAAATGACGTAATGTAATGTAATGTTTGGATGCGTCATTGTTTAATTTACCTGGAGGACCTCCTCACTACCTAAGAGTGAACGCATTTCATTTCTATAGATACACAAAGGGAGGCGGAGCTAAAGGGGACAACAGGCCAGCAGCGTAAACAGCGTCGTTTCTATCCGGACCAGGTGTGTTTAGATTCTATTAATTGGTCAACGCTTTGTTCCCAACCCAGATATGTGCATGAGTCTGCGTTTTGTGAGCAGATGCTGAACAGGGCTGCAGGCTGCCTGGGCTGCTGCTGGGAAGATTGTTGTGTGTGTGTGTGTGTGTGTGTGTGTGTGTGTGTGTGTGTGTGTGTGTGTGTGTGTGCCTGCATGTGTGCGGGCAAACCAGGGATTAGGACCAGGCGCCGCATGGAAATAGGAAATTAGCCTTAGGGCTGAAGAGCTTTCTATTGTGTGTGTGTGTGTGTGTGTGTGTGTGTGTTGAACAAAAAACACAAATAGGTTCTTGCCATAACTCTCCTATACATGTCACCATACGTGCGTGTAAACTATAGCCCACAGAGGTTCCTGCAGGGCCAGTACACAGTACAGTGTTTCCCATACATAAAGGATGGATTTTTTTCTTTTTCTTTTTTTTACAGTGCACCTGAATGCAACACATGCAAGATACCCGCTGAATAAGTGTCCATGTTCATGTCATTCTGGCCAATACTTCTTCAGTCTGGAATATGGAATATCTTTCAATAATCTATGATTTAGCTGCTAAATTGTCAAATACCGCCATCTGCTCGCTACCCAGGCACTTATGTATGTACTTAACCTAACTAACTTAACCTAACTAACTATCCGGTGTGCACAACATTGTCAGCCTAAACTCCGGCTGACACCCCAAAAACCTACAATCCGCTACAGAAAAATGTATATTGTTTGTTTATTAACTGGCCCCTCGCCTTCTAGCATTTCAGTATCCCTGACCTATAGGGAGAAATGTAGTTTGTCATTGTAAACCCACAGCACAGTAATGATGACATGTTCTTCATAGATCTAGCCTTTTAATTTTGCTCGCTTTCTCAAAGTACACCAAATTCATGCATTTTACTTTAAAATGTTTAAAAAAAAATATTGCGGGTGGGCATACCCCCGCACCCCCCTAGGGGGTCTGCGGTCCCCCACCACAAATACTCAAAATCCTGTGGGAAACACTGCAGTAGATGTTTGTTTAGTGTGTGTAGTTACTGTTCAGTGAACAGTCTAATCACTCTACAGCAGGAAACACATGACTGTCATGTTCTGTTCTGTTCTATTCTATTCTGTTCTATTCTATTCTATTCTATTCTAGGTTATTCTGTCTTATTTTCAAATCGCAGCCACCTCTTCTCCTCCAAACTCCCATGTGTGTCTGAACTTGTGAGGGATTGAGTGGGTTTCATTGACAGGAAGCAACGTTTGGACTCCTGGCTCTGACTTGTGTTTGTGCTGCTGTAGCCCGTCTTAAAGGTGAGCTGTGGGTTCTGAGGGATTAAAGGGGCAGTCTGCGCTCCATCAGGAGTGGCAGGATTACAATAAGTGTCAGAACCGCAGAAAAAACAAAACCCATATTTACACAGTTAAGACCAGCCATTAAATAACACGCTCATGTTTATATGGGCAAACCCACTCATTAAATCACACAGTTGTGTTTAAATGGGTAAAAGCAGTCGTTAAATATAACAGTGGAGCTTATTTTGTTAAAAGCAGTCATTAAAACACATTTGCGTGTGTTTAGAGGCTCTAAAGCCGTCAATTAAAAGTTGAAAAGCCACTCTGCACAAGATCCTGCCATCAAAAGGATGTGGGGTAACAGAGCACATTTTTGTCCCAGATTTTTTTTTAGTTCAAGTGCTTGCTTGCATAGTTGGTTGCTGCATGTTTCAGTAATAGGCTACCCTCATATCCAGTAATATATATATATATATATATATATATATATATATATATATATATATATATATATATATATATATATATATATATATATATATATATATATATATATATATTATTATTTTTGACACCCCTAATATATATATATATATATATATATATATATATATATATATATATTAGGGGTGTCAAAAATAATCGATTATAAGATGCATCGCGATGCGGACGTGCACGATTCTGCATCGATTCACAAATGTCAAAAATCAATTATTTAAAATTTAAAAATTATTATTATTATTATCATTATTTTTTTTAATAATCTAATAAAATATAATGGAAGTACATGCAGTTGTTTATTTGGATCATAATACAATGCAATTCCAAATGCACTTTTATTTTAAAAGTAGCCACACAGTGAGAAAAAAGTGAGTGAGAAAAAATAAATCATGTAGGCCTATTGGGGAAAAAAAGTGATGCATCGATTGAAGATGCATCGAGATGCATCGATAATCGTAATCAAATCGAATTGTAGCCCTCTGAATCGTAATCGAATCGTGAGGCCAGTGAAGATTCACAGCCCTAATATATATATATATATATACTGTATATTGTATATATACAGTATATATACTGTATATATATATATATACTGTATATTGTATATTGTATATATACTGTATATTGGTTGGTTGTGTGCAAACATGGAAATCGCCGGGCCGGGCAGGAGTCTGCCCAGTCTGTCTGGCTCTTTAAAGCGTGTTAGCCGCCTATTGTTCGAAAGGACCCCGAACGGACCCATGAGGCGCATCGCTATTACAGACCGTCCAGGGCTCCCATATTGGTGAGTTACAATGTTTTTAGGTTGTATAAAGTGCAAGTTCTTGCAAGGAAAATACGTGCTATGCGTCTAATATCACGACAACCAACCCCCCTGTCCCCCTTCCCCCCCCCGCCATTTCCGCAGCAAGATTGGCAGTATTAAACCGGTCCCCGGTGCAAAAAAGTTTGGGGGCCCCTTATATAGGTTTTGCCAGGTACGGTGGTGCCAGTGGCGAACCGTGCCTATCAGAACCGGGCCTTCTATAACGTAACCCACCCACCCACGCACGCACGCACACTGGCAATAAACCCAAATGTAAAATATATATTATACATACTGATCAAACCTGGTCCAAAACCGAATAACTAAAAATCATGCAATGCTGGGATCAAGTGAATAAAACAGCTTAAAACGAATGTCCCACTCTGACACACGCACACAAACTATAGCCTACCCTGTGCAGGGGGAGTTTGTGTTATTGACAGTGACAGCCATTTGTTTATGTAGCCTAATGTAATTTTCATAGCTGAGGAGGAGTAGTGGAGTAATTATTGTGTGTAACGATACAGCGACCTAAGCTGGCTGTGGAAGACAACTCATCATAGATCTTGGGCATGTAGTCTTTCCAATAGCCTGTTTACGCCCTCACCAATGCGTAAAGACGCACGCAGTGCGCACAGAGAGAGACCTATCAGACTTGCACGTACAGTAGGTGCACACCGACAGCAAGCTGCCCCAGTGACACCACCAGCAATAAAATAAGATAAAATAAGAACTTAGCAATGACGTTCACAGTGGTTCACTTGAAGACAAAACCCAAATCCACCAAAAAGCAACAAGCAACCCACCGCACAGCACAGCACTGCACAGCAGCCTCTTGTCTTGTGCCCAACTCTGCATGTAAACTAAGGGTAAAGTTCCCAGTTGCTAGCCTGGAAATGGCGAAAATATAGCTTTTTGCAGGTTGATAGCTCTAATTTTATCCTTTGGTTTGAACCATGGATGTATTAAAAGAACGGTTTGAACAGGCATCTTGAAAACTCCGCCACACTTCCTAGTTGCCCGAAATCTCAGAATAATCATTAACTCCTCCCTCCTTGTCGTCTCGTCTCGTCTCCTGGTTGGCTTGGATTCGCGAATCCCTGGGAATATCCCACCCACAACTCAACTAATTGTGATTGGCTAACTCCACAACTCAATGGAATTCTGATTGGTTAAAACACCTGTCATCAAAATTGTCGTCCGACCCCATGTCATGACCAGAGTGGGTCTTCGCGAAGGGTTGCTGGCTTGCTGTCAATCAAATGCCATTTGCCGGTAGAGGCTGGTCCAAATATTTAACCCCATATTTGCTGAAGCAAAGTGAGTGCAAGATCATAGCAATTTACGGACATTATTACTGGTATTTCAGTGAATAAAAACTAATAAATAACAAATACAAATAATTTATCAAGGGGAAAATTATTTTCTTTTCAATTTCTTCTTGGGCCAATGGGCCTTCAGTGAATACCTAGAAGGCCCTGACGGTTCGCCACTGGGTGGTGCTGAAATGTGCAGACACATCCATAATAACATCGTTAATAACTGACACCGGCGGTCCGAAGACGTGCAGGACCACACATACAGAGCAGGAGCTGAGCGCATGAAACACAAAGAACTGCTGTGAGAGAGAGCAGTCAGTCAAAACTGTCAGGAGAGACAGAATATGAAGTACAGGTTCCCAGTCAATTATCAAGTTCTTTCAGCACTTTTCCTAAGAGAGAGAGAAAACTAATCAGGCGTAAAAAGGTTTGCAAAGTGAAATACCGCCAAAAATAACAGAACACTTTAGGGATAGATTAATAAATCAAAACTCACAAAAAGAGAGGGGAATTCTTAAACATAGAATAATAAAATAACAAATATCACAGAGAAGCCATTGTAAATCAAAAACGACAAGTAGAGAAAGAGAATTCTAGCTTCCCACTCAGGTATAAATGTTTTACCATCAGCACATTTTGTCATTGCAAAACAAAGACAGAAGAGAGACTTAAAGAAAGAAAGAAGGAAAGGTTTGTCATTTGAAACTATATATTACAATATAGACAAAAATAAAAGAAAGAGAAAGGAAAGATAAATAACTTGAGAGAAAGAGGCTGTTGTATTTAAAAAAGAGAACAATATTGCACAAAGTGAGAAATGACAATGTGTTAAGAGTTGATACGTTTAATACAAATAAATCAGAAAGATGAGAAAGAGACGACTAAAGCAAAACTGCCCAAAAGAAAAAGTAGCCTAACATGAAATGTAGAGAGAGAGAGAGAGAGAGAGAGAGAGAGAGAGAGAGAGAGAGAGAGAGAGAGAGAGAGAGATTCAAGCTTATTAATTTTAAATACTGCCAATAACAAAAACAGAACGAACTTTGGAAAACGAGTACATAGTAAATAGCCTGTAACTGACAAAACTGAATGAAAGAGAGAAGTTATCAATTTCAACATCAGCATATTTCATCACAGAGACAATGACAAATCAATTAAAAACAACAGAGAAAGAAACAAGGAAACTGAGAGAAATGATGTTTTCACCATTGCAGACCTTGCTGCCTTTCCAACTTTAAAAACAATTATTTATTATTTTAGTTATGCAAGTAAACAGCTTGGTTATGGTTATGGTTTGGTTTAGGCTTAAATCACAAAAACGTTACATGTGACTCACGGGTTGAGTGAGTCCCATGAGAGTTGACTGCCTCCAGTCAACCAGGGGTGAGAGAGAGAGAGAGAGAGAGAGAGAAAGAGAGAGAGAGAGAGAGAGAGAGAGAATGAAGAGACAGAGCTGGTTGACGTTAGGAGGAGAGGAAGAATCCACTGAAACAGACTAATAAGAAAAGGAAGGGGAGAAGTGGAGAGATAAAAGACAGAGAGAGGAGGAACAGAGAAGCAGGCAGAGGGAGGAAGGAAATGCTAAAGGCACCAGTGAGTGTCAGAGAGTACTTGTGATGAACAGAGAGGGGAAGAGAGAGAGAGAGAGTAGTTGTGATGAAAGGAGAGGGGAAGAGAGAGAGAGAGAGAGAGAGAGAGAGAGAGAGAGAGAGAGAGTAGCTGTGATGAAAGGAGAGGGGAAGAGAGAGAGAGAGAGCGAGAGAGTAGCTGTGATGAGAGGGGAGGAGAGAGAGAGAGAGAGAGAGTAGCTGTGATGAGAGGGGAGGAGAGAGAGAGAGAGAGTAGTTGTGATGAAAGGAGAGGGGAAGAGAGAGAGAAAGAGAGAGAGAGAGAGAGTAGCTGTGATGAGAGGGGAGGGGAAGAGAGAGAGAGAGAGAGAGAGAGAGAGTAGCTGTGATGAGAGGGGAGGAGAGAGAGAGAGAGAGAGAGAGAGTAGCTGTGATGAGAGGGGAAGAGAGAGAGAGAGAGAGAGAGAGAGTAGTTGTGATGAAAGGAGAGGGGAAGAGAGAGAGAGAGAGAGAGAGAGAGGTGGCGTGGGTGGAGGCAAACTCAAAGAAAGGTTGGCAGTGAAAAAAGATCGATCACTTTTTTTAGATAAATAGTTCAAAAGAGAAACAGGGAGGGAGAAAAATAAGATGACCTGGGTCCCAGAAAAACAGATGAAAAGAGATGGAGAAGACCGGGGAGCTGCAGGGGGCGGGGCCACACCCCCTTCCTTCCTAAATATCGGTGCAAACATCGAGGTGCACACAAATCCCGCCGCACATGTCTCACCACAAACACACAAAGCCACTTCTAGAAGTGGGTGCACCGCTTAAAGCCCCATTCGCTAAGTTTTCCAAGTTTTGCTATTGGGGAAACTGCGCCCGCTGGGTCCAATAGTATCGATAACGATATCGCCGTTCAAAGTCAACAAAACACAGCGCCAGAAAGCTCTATGTACATGTTGTGACATCGGGTACTCACCACGTGATGAAATAATAATCCATAGTTCCGTGAAACATCATTTTCGTAGCAAATCCGAATCGAGTTACTTCCTTGTTTTCCTGAAGACAGCGCATGCGCGCATCCTTTTCTTTTTTCTTTTTTATTGCCACGGGACGTGGCAGACAACTTGCTTAGTCCCAGGGCTGGCCAATGGAGGGCGGTGTGGGATAAATAAAGTCGAGGGTCTCCCTATTACAAGTCAATCTACCATGTCCTGTGACTAAAAAGCTCTTATATTACAGTAAAAAATGTCAAAAATCTTACTGATTGGGGCTTTAAAAAGAGAAAGGAGAGAGTAAAAAAAAAATCCAAATAACAAATGACCGCATTACCTGCTACATACATTATAGTACCTTTGGCCAAGTGATGAGAAATCACACGTAATATTTGAGAAGCTGAATATATGATATACACAGTAATTAAGACTGCATGATCATGGGACATCCAGGTAGTGTAGCGGTAGATTCCCTGCCTACCAACACGAGGGTCGCAGGTTCGCGCCCCCATGTTACCTCCGGCTTGGTCTGCCGGACAAAGGGTCCTGGTCACTGCACCAGCGCCTCCTCTGGTTGGTTTGGGCGCCTGTTCGGCATGGAAGGGAACTGGTGGGAATAGCCTGATCCTCCCACGTGCTACGTCCTGCCGGTGAAGCTCCCCGCTCGCTGTCAGGTGAAAAGAAGCGGCTGGAAACTATGCATGTGTCGGAGGAAGCATGGCGCTCGTCTACGGCTCTCCCCAGATCGGCAGAGAGGGTGGAGCAGCGGATGGGGCAGCAGGGGGAAATTGGCCAAGTACAATTTGGGGAGAAAATGGGGGGAATCAGAAAAAAAAGACTGCATGATCGTATTTGGTCACTAAATTATAGTTGGAAGTGGCCAAACCTTCACCTTACATTTTGTATGTAATGTAAAATGTGTTTTTTTGTTTAATGTTATGCATTAGTCATAGCAAAGTCATGGGAATTGCCTTAACCAAAGCATGGACATGCTGACTGAGTCCCTGGCTGCCTCCCTGCCTCTGTAGCTACCTTCTCTCCCTGCTCAGCTTTCTCCCCACACTCTGCCCGGCTGCAGCCTCACCAGCTGGCTCTCTGCACACGCTTTGCATCTTCTTCTGGCTCCACGTTTGAGTGGCTCCTTTAGTGCACGACTTTGCCATGTTTAGGTTCCAGTGGTGCTGAGATAGAGAGTGTTGATGTTGGTGCCAGCTTCCCGAAACCATGAAGAAAAGAGTTAGATATACAGCGTGGTGTTGTAGATGATATACAGCGTGGTGTAGATGATATACAGCGTGGTGTAGATGGTCACATAGATATCATAATGTGCTTCATTTCAGCATGTTTCAGTAGGCCTACTGGTTCCATGAGTTTCTTTGCTGTGTACCTTTGGTGCTATGGAGCGGTTTGAATCAGATTGCAGTCATTGTAAAAACCTTGGTACAATTTCTGTCAACACATCATGCAACTGTGGTGGAGATAGAGGTAAGTTAATAAAAGGTGATTTGAGATCATCATAAGGGAAACAACCATCAATACCAAACAACTAAGTTATTTCAGAAAAGCGGTTTAATCTTCTTTGTCTTTAGTCATGGTGATACATGTAGCATTTTTAAACATCATTGTCAAATGATTGCCAAATTGTGATATATTGGTATTATTAATGTAAACATTGAGACTATTATTCGCACCAATTATGCTATAGCAGCCTATAGTGTTTCTCAACATTAAGACCTCATTTGTCATCAACCCTGTAGCTTCCAGTGACAGATGATGTTGCTACGTCTCCCCTCACCTCGCTGGTGTCCTTCCACGTGCGTTTGCAGGAGAAACGTATTGGAGGTGATTTTCCCATCGATTTTTTTCTCATTCCTCCAGCTGCCGTTCCATGAAGATTAGGGCTGGGTTCAAAAAATCAATTCTCCGATTTTGAATCGATTTTTATTTTAATCCTCGATTATCGATTCATATTATGTCCAGAGATCGATTTATTTTTTATTTTTATTTTTTTATTTTTTTTAATAAACAGGCTAAAATATTATGCTGTGTGTGGTAGTTGAAACATAGTTTCAAGTTGACGTTTATTTATGTTTGTAGTTGAAACAAAAACATAAATACTGTAGGCTACATGAATGGAAATGTTTGATCATTAATATCTACTTTTAGAAATTATATAGGCTGAAATCAAATCACTGTGCATAATTGTGAAAGTGTCTTTATTGACAGATGAAAAGGCTGTTATTTACCCTTTGTCACCACCTGGTGAGTAAATATATGTGTAACTAAAACCATTAAAATTGACAACAGGTCTGCAACTTTTTTTCCCCATGTATCTACTTGGTTGGGAATCGAATCGAAATTAATCGATTCGCAACCTTGTGAATCGGAATCGAATCGATTCTTGAGATTTGAACCAATACCCAGCTCTAATGAAGATCTGAACGCAATCCAGCAGATGTCCCGCAAATCCAACCTGGTGGCTCACAATGTGAAATGCAGTGACGAGACTGACAATGTTCTCAGTGATGTTCTTCTCATTGATTGCGGTAGTAATGTCTCACAATGTGGTGAGGGCAGTTCACTTCCTCACATTAACAGTATATTTGATACAGGCCTGCGGATACATGTAGCTTCAGAGGAACCGGTCTTAACTGTCATCTCAGCTGTTTCTAATGAGACATTTTTCATCATCAAGCGCCACATTGTTTTCTGAGGACGGGAAATCCATCATTCTTTCATCATTTAGACGTGATTATCTTAAGTCCACATGAACACATCTCTGATCTGGCTGCTGTGGCTTTGACTGCTGCTTTATAATGTTGGCAATAGAAGAGTTGAATCTTATTCTGCTCTTGCCCCGTTGTAAATCACTCTGGATGGCAAATGCCAAAACATGTCAAATGTAAATTTGGCTGGAAAGTTAGAAGTCTCACTGCCCCAGGTTTCACCTTTTAGTGAAGCTGTGATCTGCCAGTCAGAAAGTAGTTCGGTGCGACGGGACTGAACTGGGCATGCTCCGTGGCGTCCGGGCGCGACGGGACCCGAACTGGGCACGCTCCGTGGCGTCCAGGCGATCCGCCGGCTGGGTCTGACGACAGGCGGTGTCGGCTTTAAAGAGCAGAGGAAAGACTGAGACGCTCGACTGAGCGTCAGCGAAGCAGAAACACTTTTATATAAGTTTTTATAACTGAGAGGAGCGGGGAGGGAAACATTACGAAGAAGAAGGAGAAGATTACGATTCCTGGGGTCGTTCCTAAGGTCAAAGGTGGAAATAATATCAACAGATACTTTTTTTAATCTGTATAATTTCCATCCATTACATGCCTACACATTTTGAAGGGTCTCGATAACCATTGCATCAGAAACTGTATACTATAACTATAACTATAACTATAACTATAACTATTCACAATGAACAGTCAGTCATCCGATTTAAAATGATGTTTGAACTCTGTTCTCTCTCTAAAACATCACACCTGACAATGTTCCATTTAGTAAAAAGTACATTTTAAATTAGCTACGTTTTACTCAAGCACATTTTTACACTAGTCATTTTGCCTCTACTTGTAAAATATTGTCAAAGTAGCAAATACTTCTCTACGTCTCCAAGCCATCTAGCTTTCGTGAGTTTGGGATGTGTGCGGAAAGCAGATCAAACCCACAGGGACACAGGCCCGGTTCTACGGGGGTGCAAAAGCATGCATTGCACCCTTATTTTAATTGTCTGCATGCTCAGTTGAAAAGTAAAAAAAAAAAAAAAAAAAATTTTTTTTTTATAAATGCTACAGCTGCACACTTACTGTTTAAACTTGAATTATAGTTGTTGTTTTTCTTTGTTCTTTGATGTGATTTTATGGCTTTTTGGCACCTATATGTAACCTTTTAAGGTTGAGATAATTGTATTATCATTATATGGTCCAAATATTTCAGTAAAGCACTTGAAACACTTGCTTGGGTGGTATCATTCTACTTGAAATGATGGTCAAACGCATTATTTTTAGTAAAATAACATGTCAAATTTGCCTTCGGCCAGGCATCTGCACCCCTTCCTATCTAGGATGCACCCCTAGTCATCTTGTTCTGGAACCGGCCCTGCAGGGACATGCAGACTCCACACAGAAAGACTCAGGGACATGCAGACTCCACACAGAAAGACTCAGGGACATGCAGACTCCACACAGAAAGACTCAGGGACATGCAGACTCCACACAGAAAGACTCACAGGGACATGCAGACTCCACACAGAAAGACTCACAGGGACATGCAGACTCCACACAGAAAGACACAGGGACATGCAGACTCCACACAGAAAGACTCACAGGGAGATGTAGACTCCACACAGAAAGACTCACAGGGACATGTAGACTCCACACAGAAAGACACAGGGACATGCAGACTCCACACAGAAAGACTCAGGGACATGCAGACTCCACACAGAAAGACTCACAGGGACATGCAGACTCCACACAGAAAGACACAGGGACATGCAGACTCCACACAGAAAGACACACAGGGACATGCAGACTCCACACAGAAAGACACACAGGGACATGCAGACTCCACACAGAAAGACACAGGGACATGCAGACTCCACACAGAAAGACTCAGGGACATGCAGACTCCACACAGAAAGACTCACAGGGACATGCAGACTCCACACAGAAAGACTCAGGGACATGCAGACTCACTCCACACAGAAACTCACAGGGACATGTAGACTCCACACAGAAAGACTCACAGGGACATGTAGACTCCACACAGAAAGACTCACAGGGAGATGTAGACTCCACACAGAAAGACTCACAGGGACATGTAGACTCCACACAGAAAGACACAGGGACATGCAGACTCGACACAGAAAGACTCAGGGACATGCAGACTCCACACAGAAAGACTCACAGGGACATGTAGACTCCACACAGAAAGACTCACAGGGACATGTAGACTCCACACAGAAAGACACAGGGACATGCAGACTCCACACAGAAAGACTCTCAGGGACATGTAGACTCCACACAGAAAGACTCAGGGACATGCAGACTCCACACAGAAAGACTCAGGGACATGCAGACTCCACACAGAAAGACTCACAGGGACATGTAGACTCCACACAGAAAGACTCACAGGGACATGCAGACTCCACACAGAAAGACTCACAGGGACATGCAGACTCCACACAGAAAGACTCAGGGACATGCAGACTCCACACAGAAAGACACAGGGACATGCAGACTCCACACAGAAAGACTCACAGGGACATGCAGACTCCACACAGAAAGACTCACAGGGACATGCAGACTCCACACAGAAAGACTCACAGGGACATGCAGACTCCACACAGAAAGACCCACAGGGACATGCAGACTCCACACAGAAAGACTCAGGGACATGCAGACTCCACACAGATCGACTCAGGGACATGCAGACTCCACACAGAAAGACCCACAGGGACATGCAGACTCCACACAGAAAGACCCACAGGGACATGCAGACTCCACACAGAAAGACTCAGGGACATGCAGACTCCACACAGAAAGACTCTCAGGGACATGCAGACTCCACACAGAAAGACTCAGGGACATGCAGACTCCACACAGAAAGACACAGGGACATGCAGACTCCACACAGAAAGACTCTCAGGGACATGCAGACTCCACACAGAAAGACACAGGGACATGCAGACTCCACACAGAAAGACTCTCAGGGACATGCAGACTCCACACAGAAAGACTCAGGGACATGCAGACTCCACACAGAAAGACTCACAGGGACATGCAGACTCCACACAGAAAGATTCAGGGACATGCAGACTCCACACAGAAAGACTCACAGGGACATGCAGACTCCACACAGAAAGATTCAGGGACATGCAGACTCCACACAGAAAGACTCACAGGGACATGTAGACTCCACACAGAAAGACACAGGGACATGTAGACTCCACACAGAAAGACTCAGGGACATGCAGACTCCACACAGAAAGACTCACAGGGACATGCAGACTCCACACAGAAAGACTCACAGGGACATGCAGACTGCACACAGAAAGACTCAGGGACATGCAGACTGCACACAGAAAGACACACAGGGACATGCAGACTCCACACAGAAAGACTCACAGGGACATGCAGACTCCACACAGAAAGACTCTCAGGGACATGCAGACTCCACACAGAAAGACTCACAGGGACATGCAGACTCCACACAGAAAGACTCACAGGGACATGCAGACTCCACACAGACACTCAGAGTCGGAAAACATCCTTTCTCCCTTCAGGTGACAGAGGTGAGGAGAGAGACTGGGGGTTGGGGTATGTTCGATTTTAAGTTATTTCTTAAAAATTGTATTTGATAAAGTATATTTGCTCTGGTCTAATCTGTACATCACTGCTTACACAGTTGATATCTTCAGTATGTATAAAACACACTGATTATGAGTGTTTACAGTATATACTTATACGCTGTTTTTCTGTATGTTGGGTTCCATCTGCATGTTCTAGTATCATCTACCTCTAAAATGAAGAGAAAAACATCTGGGCGGTGTGTGGTTTCTTCAGTGCTGCTGTACAGTCCTGACCCTCTGGTAGAGCGGTCAGGCCCGCTCCAACCCATTACGCAGAGTACGCAGACTGCGTAGGGCATCACGTGACTGAGGGCACCAAAAAAAAAAAAAAAAAAAAAAAAATTTGGTGCCCTCAGTCAGGCCACTCACTGAACAGCAGGCCAGGCGCCGCCTACTGGTTTACTAGTGGTTTTATTACTTTATTCAGGGTGCATCTCATTGTAAAATTGGACTCGGCCCAAATTGGGCTTCAAACGGCCCAAATTGGGCTTCAAGCGGCCCAAATCTGGCTTCAACCGGCCCAAATCTGGCTTCAACTGGCCCAAATCTGGCTTCAACTGGCCCAAATCGGGCTTCAGACGGTCCAAATCTGGCTTCAAACAGCCCAAATCTGGCTTCAAACGGCCCAAATTGGGCTTCAAACAGCCCAAAAACACACGTCGGCCTGTATCGGCCTGGCCTGCTTGGTATCTAATGCCCGGCCTGAATTATGATCCCAGTCCGCCCCTGCTTGCATGTACAGTTTAACAATCACTTGTTTGCTGACATGTACAGTAATTCTAACAATTGTTTGTTTCCCACATGTAATGAAATGTGAGATACACTAGTATCGTTCATAATTAATGATTTTGCAGTCTTTCGTTTGACAGTTATTGAAAGTTTTACAGGGGGGGGAGGGCACCACAGAACAATTACGCTTAGGGCACCCAAATGGCCAGGATCGGCCCTGAGAGCGGTTAACATGATTACATGACATGTCTGCACGTCCTGTATATATGCTGTCATCTCTCACAGATTGTGTTTCTCATACTTACATCAGACTACAAGAAAATCCATCTCCAAAAAGCCCATTTCCCCTCTCATTGTTTTCTATGTCACTATCTTTATCCTGTTAATGCTGGAATCCATATTTTCTGCACATTTTTCCCTTCATACTGTATACAGGATGCATGCATTTATATATTGATCTAGTCTTGTTTACATTTTATTCTTTGATGTTTTATTGCTTGCTGCTGCGACTTCCTGACAAAGAGCATTCAACTTTCATCATCTAATCTAGAAATGTACCTCTTATGCCGTTTGGACTGAGAGGGATGCAAATGTATGCAATCCAACAAGTCACCAACGTTAATTTGAAAATGTCGTTCATTTGAAAATGTCGGTTCATTTGAAAATGTTGGTTAATTTGAAAAACGTCGCCACGTCTCCAATGTTCATTTGAAAACTTGACCTGAATAAAACAGCTTGGTTAAGATTAGGCAACTACGACTGAATTTACAATGTATACAGTAGGTCGTAAAAGCTGCTTGTACAAATGACATATGGGGTTGTTTTTGGAGAGAGGACAGGCTCATGTAATCATGTGTATTTAACACACAAGCAAAACAATGGCTGAAACTGAAACAAGCCTGTGAACATTGACTTTTAGTATTGTACTATTTTAGTTTTCTGTCCTTATCTGTTTTGCGTTTTTGCTTTTTGTTTTTGTCTGTGGTTCGTTTTTAACGTTTTGGTACTGTTTTAACTTTTCTCTTGAACTTTTGTTTTAATAGTAAAGGCCTAAGCAGGGACGGGGGTTGCAAATTAGCCTCGGCTAGAAACCTGTATGCATGACATCTGTTTTGTAGGTCATATGAAATCATGTTCAATGCATTTGTCCCTGTTCAATAAACGAATAAATACAAATAAATACAAATAAAGTGTAGGAATGACAACAAGGGAAAGGGATAGACATCATTCATCATCAAAACAATCATACAGTATACAGTACATACTGTACAGTACATACTGTATACATCAGTGGTTCTCAACTGGTGTAGTCTCAGGACCCACTATTTTCCTTGTCATGAAGTCGTGACCCAAATTTCAGATTTTTTTTTTAAACCACTCAAATTTATTGCACAAAATATAGCGCATTAATTTAATACACAATGCCTTCATGCACTGTTATAAACCTCAAATGAACAAAAAAGTGCAACAGAAGTGCAACTAGGGCTAAAAACCAATTGAAATAAGGCAGACTTGAATTACAGGCCTATATGTTTAACTCAGTCAAACTGGTCATGCTCAGAAAGTCTTATTTGAACTGTATGAAATATGAAATAAAAGGCAGACTTATCTTGAATTACATGCCTATATGTTTTTAAACAAGTTAATAATAATAATAATAATAATAATAATAATAATAATAATAATAATAATAATAATAATAATAATAAAACAAGTTAACCTGGTCATGCTAATCCAGTTTCAATACTAATATGAAATAAAAAGGAATCACAAGCAGGCTATATGCTTTTTAGTCATAACTTTTAATTAAACTGGGGCCATGCTAATCCAGTTTCAATCATCTGAATTGAACTAAAATTAAATATGAAATGAAAAGGCAGACTTCTCTTGAATTACAGGCAGAGCATATGCTTCAGCTTGTTAAACAAGTAAAACTGGTCAGGCTAATCCAGTTTCAATAATCTGAATTTAACTCAAATGAAATATGAGTATGAGCGACCCACCAGTTGAGAAACGCTGGTATACAGTATACAGTACATACTGTATGCTGTATACAGTACAGTACATACTGTATGCTGTATACAGTACAGTACATACTGTGTACAGAACAGTACATACATAGTACATACAGTACATACACAAGCTCAGTGTACTGGAGTGTTTTCAAACAGACCTGTGGTGAAAGAAACAAGTGGAGACACCTTCCTTCCTTTATTGAAAGAGAACATAGATGGATAGAAGGTGAAAGAGAATCCGCTTACACCCACATACAGTATACACACACACACACACACACACGCACACACGCACACACACACGCACACGCACACACACACACACACACACACACGCACACACACACACACACACACACACACACACACACACGCACACGCACACACCTCCTGAGCAGAAAACACTGCTTGACTTGTTTTACAGGCTTCTGATTATTTTGATAACCCTTAATGATGATGGATTGACTGAGCTTTAATGGAGAGAAATGTAATGTCTCATAAATGTTAAGGTGGCACCTTGTTTGTTCTTGTTTCAGGGGGTTTGAAAAGCATTACGCGCTGAGGGTCACGGGACATTAAACAGCCCACCTTTAAAGTCTGCAGTGGGACCGTGCGTGGCAGCAGTGCTGCTGTTTATCATCTCCATGCTAAATAATATCTCCGAGAAGAAATGTTATAATTCCAGCTTGTGAGTTGCATTTAATCGAAAGTGATAGATGTTAGTTTTGGTTTTTTCGATACGCTCGGCGAGTTTGATTTTGTTGGCCAACAACCAATGTCTGTGCGTTCCGTCTGGCAGCTTTCTGACACTGGAAACGAGGGAAAGTTCATTTTTGAAAAATGTGATGCAGAGCACAGAAAAAAATATTATTTCAGTCAATCCACTTTAGTTGTTTGTTTTATGATTTACAGACAGACAGAAATACAGCAAAAGTTAACATGTGACGACATTAGTTATTACAGGAGGGGTACGGTGGCGCAGTCGGTAGTAGCGCTGTCGCCTCACAGCTAGAAGGTCCTGAGTTCGACTCTCGCCTGGGACGCTGTGGGCGCTGGAGTTGTGACCCCCCCCATATCTTCAGTGCCTACTGCCCAGGTGGGCTATCTCGTCGAAAGGGCCTTTCTGTGTGGAGTTTGCATGTTCTCCCCGTACCCCCCAGGGGGTTCCTCCGTACATAACCCCCCTACTAAAAACATGCAGAAGATCGTCATCCGACCAGTGACGACAACATCTGAAGTTGGTCCAATGATGGTCCAATGAAGGTCCCCGGGCGCTGGAAAGAAAAAGCGACCACTGCTCCTGGCCTGCCCCCCGGAGGAGTAGTCAGTAGTCAGTAGCCTTACAACTACAAAATGTGACACCAAAATGAAATCTCACTTAAATCATATACATAACCCTGCACTGATGGTTGTACAATCATAAATAAGAAAAAATACTGTAAGCCTAAAATACTTGAATCCTATAAAGGAAACAGATATTGGGGATGCACCTCGTGTTGTTTGGTCAATTGTTCTTATTCCTATGGATAACTGGCCAAATGTAGCGTGACGCCATGTCCAGATATTTCTGCCGCTACAAACGAGTTGGATTGCACAACATGTTTCTGTGAAGGAACGTTACACGGTTTAGGGTCAGAGCGAGGCGTCCAGAGCCGTCATTTTGCACCGAGAGAATCATACAAGGAGAAATGAATCGTACTGTAGAGGACAGAGACCAATCTCTCCACAGGAGCGTTTTGAGCGGAGTGTTTTGAATAAGGGGCAGTTCAAACCTGGTTTTTCTTAGTATCATTAGCTGTGTTTCCATTACAGTTTTTCGCAAAATAATTGTGATATTTCTACAACTTCGACAATGTACAATTGCGACTTGTAGGTGTTTCCATTGAAGTTGAGTTTGGTCTGACGGGCGCACACACCTGAACGCAATTCCCCGTTACCAGCAGCTGCCACAGTGATTACGCACGGGGATCTGCCCCATATCCCGTCCCCTGCATGCTCAAATCCAACCAATGGTCAATGCAAATCACCACATGAAGTTACAACGCATATAAACGAGCCTGATTATCAATTCAAAAGAAAATGAGTGGCAACGTTGCTGGTTGCGGTGAATGCAGTGAGCGCGACAGGCAGAGGAAAAAAGGTAGCCTAATACAACTGGTCCGATTTAGAGATGGAGGGGGGAAAAGGCTGATATGGTGCAATAATCAGAATGTCGTGTAGCCTATTATAATTATAACATTGCACCTGAAACGTGTGTAATGTATTACTCACAGTCACTGTATTAACTTCAGACAGCACCACCGCACCAATGTGTGCTTTTCATCCCCTCATCTCGCCGCTCAAATGTGCGCACACAGGCAGCCTGTCACCATGGACCGATTTCTGCCATTAAACATTATCTATTTTCCCCGGCTCCGCTTTTGCACAACACTCGTCTTTCTGCTAGGTAGCGTTGCTTCAAAGTTTTCCACTTGCTGCGGAGGTTTTGCCACGGCTTATCGAACCTTACTTGCCGAACTTATTTTCCGCTCCTTTTCCAAAGGAGAAGATGGGTCACATGACGTGCAAATGCGGAAAATGTGTTTCCATTACACTTTTGCGATAAACTGCTATATCGACACGTCTGAAAAACCACCTCATGAGAGCGCAAAAACGTTTTGCGAGATTTGGGAGGTTTTTCGAAATTTACGTGTTTCCATTACCCAATTTCTATTGCGATATTTAGATTTTGCGCATTTCTGAGGGTAATGGAAACACGACTAGAATCACATTTCACAGAAGTGGATATGGAAAATTGACAACAAAAAAGTAAATTGCAAGACTTCATAAAATAACTTGTGGAATGCATTGCATGCACATCCAAGATTGATGATAGAACACACATGACTGCAGCAGTGTGTATTGTTTTTCCACTGTGTGTGTGTGTGTGTGTGTGTGTGTGTGTGTGTGTGTGTGTGTGTGTGTGTGTGTGTGTGTGTGTGTGTGTGTGTGTGTGTTATATGTGTAATGTTGTGTAATGAGTAATCTTTAGGGGGTGTTAAAGGTTTGTGAGGAGTGTGTGTTTAGTCTGCGGGGAGTGTTAAATAGGTGTGTGTGTGTGTGTGTGTGTGTGTGTGTGTGTGTGTCATCTGCAGGGGAGTAGTAACGGTGACAGTTCTAAATGAGATGAAGCCATACGTGTAACTTCACACAAACACACACACGTACACACACGCACACACACACACACACACGTACACACACACACACACACACACACACACACACAGACCACCCATGCCATCTCCTAAATTGTATTAGAGCTAAATATTGACACACATTGTATGTCACTCAACACCCTATAGTGCCACAGTCATACAAACACACACGTCATATCCTACCTAAACATGCCCCCATATATTCTTTATCTCACACACACTCACACACACACCTCCCCCACACACACTCACCCCCCCCCCCAACACACACACACACACACACACACACTCACACACACACACCTCCCCCACACACACTCACCCCCCCCCCCACACACACACACACACACACACACACACACACCTCCCCTCCGCTCTGTGACAGCGATGATGGATGTGTTTCAGGATGGAGGGAATAAACAAATAAACGTTTGGGACCATGATCTATGGGTCAAGAGGTTATAGACTGGTCAGTGTGTGTGTGTGTGTGTGTGTGTGTGTGTGTGTGTGTGTGTGTGTGTGTGTGTGTGTGTGTGTGTGTGTGTGTGTGTGTGTGTGTGTGTGTGTGTGTTCATGACATCGTCAGCCTGATCAGGTCGTGACCTTGGCGTGCTGTAGGAACCACACAGCATGTCATCACATCGCCCGGACAGAGTGGACAGAGTGGACGCACACGACCAGGCTGCTCTGCTCATTTCATTAGATGGTATCAGCAGCACTGAGTGACAGCAGAGACTGGAACAAGAGAGGAGGCAGTGAGATCTAAATCCACAAGAGCTTCAAGTCATCATTCTAAAATACATATATATATATACAGTATATATATATATATATATATATATATATATATATATATATATATATATAGTATATCATTTAAGGAGGAGGGAAAGCATGGAAAAAATGTAAAACACTCCAGGATGGGTGTGTGTGTGTGCGTGTGCGCGCACACGTGTGTGTGTGTGTGTGTGTGTGTGTGTGTGTTTGTGCATGCGTGTGTGTGTGTGTGTTTGTGCATGCGTGTATCGGTGTGTGTGTGTGTGTGTGTGTTTGTGCATGCGTGTGTGTGTGTGTGTTTGTGCATGCGTGTGTGTGTGTGTGTTTGTGCATGCGTGTATCGGTGTGTGTGTGTGTGTGTGTGTTTGTGCATGCGTGTATCTGTGTGTGTGTGTGTGTGTGTGTGTGTGTTTGTGCATGCGTGTGTGTGTGTGTGTTTGTGCATGCGTGTATCGGTGTGTGTGTGTGTGTGTGTGTTTGTGCATGCGTGTATCTGTGTGTGTGTGTGTGTGTGTGTGTGTGCATGAGTGTATCTGTGTGTGTGTACTGCAGTAAAATAAAGATGTTCCTCTTGTTGAACTCTCTGCCCCTCCTAAACCACAGGACAGAGCACAGGACAGAGCACAGGGGAGTTCCGATGGAAAGCCTGGGATTAATTATAAACGAGAGATAATGATCTGTCAGTGCAACATGGGCGGGACAGTTAACATTTCTGTCTGTTTCACAACATGGAGAGACAGTATTGGTCCCAAACTTGACTCTTTGACTCTGACCCACAGCTGGATGGGAGGTCGAGCAACAAGAGCCAGAGAAACATTTTATTACATTTAAATCCGAGATATTTTGCATCCTCTTTCAGCCAAAGCAGCTGACAATTGCTATAAAAGTAGAATATTACAGTGCAAGCTGCCAATAACGAGGCAATAGGAAAAAGAACAGAACATAAAGATATAATTGATGATCACCTTTTAAATGTTCTAACTACATAATAATGACGCTGCTTGATTTGACTCATAAAATATTTCATGTACAGCTGCAGTCTTGAGCTTTTCGTACATTTCATCTCGGCGGTTGAGCAACAGCAGAATTGCAGCGAGCACATATATACGGTAACACATGGGGAACCTCTATGGTGGCGACATGTGTATGGAAATGAAATGAGCTCACTCACACCCAGGCCCCTCCAGAGAAAATGCACAGGGTCATCAAAGTGTTTAATAAAAGACAAATGGTATTTGTCCATCTTGGAGTATGTGTTTTTTATATGAAATGTAATGAAACTGTCAATATATCAAAAACACACATGAAAACATTTTTGTTGTAAGGAAATGTGTGAAGATCTCACCTAATGATGATGAGAACCTCATAAGGTGCTTCATTTCATGCCAGCAGATGTTTTGTAAGAGTAGGTGGGTGTCCATTTTCTTTCAAAATTCAAGAAAACTTTATCGTCCAATACTGCAGGCAGTATCATCGACAATCTGGATAGGACAGATGCCGACAAAGTCCGGATAAAGCAAGGGTAGCTTTCTATGAGCTAAAAAAAATGTCTGGGGAGCCTCAGATCGGCCCACCAACATCAAGATGAGGATCTTCAATTCCGTGGTGAAGTCTGATTTGCTGTACGGAGCAGAGGTGTGGAGGACAACAGTCACAAACAGAATCCAGACATTCACCATTTGCCTCAGAAGAATCCTTCAAATTCATCCTCCAGCACTGGAGACAGATTTGTCCAAGTCTTCACAAGCCTGCTGCACCACAAGATCTGTGCTCTTTTGGAATCCACAAGGGGAAAGGAAGAGAGGCAGACCCAGAAACACCTGGAGGCAGATGTGACCATCCATGGGGACAGCTGGAGAACTTGACCCAGGCCTGGGTTCCTGCAGAGCTTTGGTTTGACCCAGGCCTGGGCTGCCTGCAGAGCTTTGGTTTGACCCAGGCCCGGGGGTGCCTGCAGAGCTTTGGTTTGACCCAGGCCCGGAGGGGCCTGCAGAGCTTTGGTTTGACCCAGGCCTGGGGGGGCCTGCAGAGCTTTGGTTTGACCCAGGCCCGGGGGTGCCTGCAGAACCTTGGTTTGACCCAGGCCCGGGGGTGCCTGCAGGCCTTGGTTTGACCCAGGCCCGGGGGTGCCTGCAGAACCTTGGTTTGCGGCCTGTGCCCAAAGTTGGGCCACAGTCTTGATGCAAATAATAATGAACTGACTGCAACATGCAACATGTGTCGGGCACATCAGACAGAGATACTGTAGACAACAATCAAAAGCAATGTTAAAAACGAATGGAAAAGAACAATAACAAGTATGTGGAATAAAATAAAAATAAAGACGGTTCTGTGTTTCATGTGGATATCTGATTCGAGGGGAGCTTGAAGTCACATGACATTGGGTCTGAGCAGAACAAGCAGTGTGAAATGACTTCCTCATGCAGTTCAGCTCTGCTTTTTCCTCTCCTTTCACCTTCCCTTCTATAATTAACGTCCCCATGTGCTATTTAGAAGAGTTTTCCAACATGTCAGCTGTGTTTCATCCTGCTCTGCTCTGCGTGTGTTTAGTGTCCAGTGCTCAGTGGCAGGGTCACAACTTTGCAGGACACACTCAGAGATCGGACCCCCTGCGTGTGTGTGTGTGTGTGTGTGTGCGCACGCACGTGTGTGTGTGTGTGTGTGTGTGTGTGTCCACTGGTCAGTGCGGTCAGACTCTTGGGACATAATGGTCTGAGGCCCCTCGTTGTGTGTGTGTGTGTGTGCGCGTGCACGCACACACACACACGTGCGCATGCCTGTGTGTGCACACACACACACACACACAGACACACACACACACACATGTGCGCATGCCTGTGTGTGTGTGTGTGTGTGTGTGTGTGTGTGTGTGTGTGTGTGCATGCGTGCGTGTACGTGCGCGCGCGCACATACTTGCTAAGTGGCCCCTGCAGGTCTCCTACCAACCTAAGATTAAAAAGAATGTCCCCCAGTAACACCAATGGCTCTGTGTGTGTGTGTGTGTGTGTGTGTGTGTGTGTAGCCTGTGTACATAGCCTATGTGTAGCTATGTAGCTGTTTGTCTATTGGTCGTTTCGACAGCCCTCTGCATGGGATCAGGGAGCAGCCCGACAAAGACACTGCTTGGGTTCACCAAGACCTGATCTGTGTGGAGGAGAGCCAGCGCCTCGGACCGGGCTGGACCGGGCTGGCCCACAGAGCTACTTCAACGTAGGGCTTCCCTTCTCTGTTAAGCCACGGCCATATTGATGCAATTAGCCCTGGTTTTGACCCTAGACCAAGCAAGTGAGCCAAAATATTGATGGTGATAATATATATATATAAATATATATATATATATATACTATAGACCAGTAGCAGGTGACGAATAAACCATCATATTATTCGCTAACCTGACGCTGCCAGATGGACGGCTTTGTTTTCACTTTTGTCATCCCATGAGATCTCGAGATCTCGCGAGAATCCAGCTGCCTTGCAAGGTTCCATATCCTCTCTCCATGTCCTCCGTTCCCTTCTCCTCCCTCCATCTCTCTGTCATCACTCCATCTCTCTCTCCTCCCTCCATCTCTCTCTCCTCCCTCCATCTCTCTCTCCTCCCTCCATCTCTCTCTCCTCCCTCCATCTCTCTGTCATCACTCCATCTCTCTCTCTCCTCCCTCCATCTCTCTCTCCTCCCTCCATCTCTCTCTCCTCCCTCCATCTCTCTGTCATCACTCCATCTCTCTCTCCTCCCTCCATCTCTCTCTCCTCCCTCCATCTCTCTCCTCCCTCCATCTCTCTGTCATCCCTCCTTCCTCCTCCACTCACTCGACCCTTTACTTCACCTCTCCTCACTCTTTCACTGTCTCCTCCTGCGCTGCAGCACTCAGTCAAATTCCTCCTTTGTAATCGAATTACTCACTGTGGCTCCAAAATGAATCTGAATCTCTCCAGCCAATCTTCTCTCTACTTTTGTTTGACTTTCTTCTGCATTCCTGTCTCCCTCTCTCCCCCTCTGTCCTCCCTTCTCTCCTCTTTTCTTCCTTCCACATGGTCATCTGTCACTTTCTCTTTCTCTCTCTCTCAATCCTCCCCCTCTCTCTCTCCCTCTCTCTCTCTCTCTCTCGGGCTGAGCGCTATCAGTTTTTTTCACATCGTGACATTTTCTCCAGATTTTTACCACTGTACTTATTTTTCCATATTAATTTTTTATTGTGGTATTGTGAAAACGACGTCCCGGGGGAAGTGAATTGGTCAAAATGCCACAATTTCATCACTGCACATGCCAAAGTCCTGCTACATCGTTCACAATGTGGAGCGAAAATCCAATAAAAAAATGCAAGTTTGAGTGCATATAGGCAGTTTGAGTGCATATAGGCAGTTTGAGTGCATATAGGCAATTTGAGTGCATATAGCAGCCAACACAAGCTTGGATAAAGCAGGATTGCTGAGAGAAAAGAGTGACAGAAATCTAGTGTGAAAAAGACGATTAAACAATAATGAATGATTATTGCGGTGTGAGAACGGTGTACGGTGGGGTACGGTGGCGCAGTCGGTAGCGCTGTCGCCTCACAGCTAGAAGGTCCTGAGTTCGATTCTCGCCTGGGACGCTGTGGGCGCTGGAGTTGTGACCCCCCCATATCTTCAGTGCCTACTGCCCAGGTGGGCTATCTCGTCGAAAGGGCCTTTCTGTGTGGAGTTTGCATGTTCTCCCCGTACCCCCCCAGGGGGTTCCTCCGTACATAACCCCCCACTACAAACATGCAGAAGATCGTCATCCGACCAGTGACGACAACATCTGAAGTTGGTCCAATGATGGTCCAATGATGGTCCCCGGGCGCTGGAAAGAAATAGCGACCACTGCTCCTGGCCTGCCCCCCCCGGAGGAAAGGACAAGCCTGGATGGGTCAAATGCAGAGGACATATTTCACCGGCCACCGGTCAGCATGAGTGTGTGTTGTGGCCGCATGCATGTGTTGTAGAAATCGTGTTTTTAGAATAAGACTTTCTTGTTTACTTTTGAATGTCAAATGAAAGAGAATTATTACGGCTGTCTGTGTTGGGTTCTTCCAAATTATGCGAACCTTCTCTGTCAGCTTAAAATGCTCTTGACAAAGACAAGAATGCAGGGAGCAAAGTCACAGCTTGTAACTGATATATGGATAAACAAGTGATGTTATCTCTAGCCTGCATGTCCAGGCACATCCAAAAAGGTTTAGCCACTTTGCTAGCTTGCTAAAGTACAGAATGATTTTGTTTTCATGATTATGACTTATTTAGGCAAAATGAAATGAAGAAAATACAAAAGAAAAAAAACAGAGCTACACAATTAAATCATGTCAAACTGACAATTTGCTCGGGTGTTTGAACACAGATCACACGTAGTTAAACGTCACAAAAAAAGTTTGTTAATCTGTGTGGCTCAGTGGTTAGCACTGTTGCCTCACAGCAAGAAGGTCCCAGGTGCAGCACTGCAGCTGCCCACTGCTCCTAGTTCTAGAAAGGTTCCTAGTAGAGGATGGGTCAAATGCAGAGGATGAATTTCCCCATGGGGATAAATAAAGGATCACTTAGCTTAACTTTTCTCACTCTCCCACCACTCTGACTTTGCTGAGTTACTTTGTCCTCGTTGTCTCCAGTCTAGTCCATTGTTGTCTCCTTGGCTTGTGCTTCAACGTTGCTCTGTGTCCGCTCTGTCTGACCTCCCACTAGGGCTGTGAATCTTCACTGGCCTCACGATTCGATTCGATTACGATTCAGAGGGCTACGATTCGATTAAATTACGATTATCGATGCATCTCGATGCGTCTTCAATCGATGCATCACTTTTTTTCCCAATATATGATTTATTTTTTCTCACTTTCTTTTTTCTCACTGTGCGGCTACTTTTAAAATAAAAGTACATTTAGAATTGCATTGTATTATGATCCAAATAAACAACTGCATGTACTTCCATTATATTTTATTCGATTATTGGGGTGATTTCTTTATTATTTTTATAATCGACTTTTGACATTTGTGAATCGATGCAGAATCGTGCACGTCTTATAATCGATTCTTTTTGACACCCCTACCTCCCACATTGTGGATCCGTGAACTTCAGCCCCGCCATTCCCAATCATCACTCAACGAGCACCAGTTTGGCTTTGTGAAAGTGACGTCACGTCAAGACACTCTTAAGTAGTCTTACTTTTCATCCCCACTGACAGCTTGAAGAGCACACATCAGCCCTGGGAAGATTACAAGTGGCGCAAAAATAGCTCCTTCACTCAGTCAGACAACACGATTCAATCAGACAATTAAGCACAACTGCTCAGCACTGGGAATTTCGAGAAGGTCCTTTCAGGGTGAATTACGTTGTTGAAGAGACGCACAATGGTCCTTGGGGGGATTTTTAAGAGCAAGCAGAGTTTTTGAAACCAATATGAGTGTTTGAGATTTGGAATGACATTTGGGAATTGGGAGAGAGAGAGAGAGAGAGGGGGGGGGGGGGGTGGGAGGTGCGAGAGAAAGAGAGAGGGCGAGGGAGGGAGGGAGAGAGAGAGATTTTCGATTGAACTTGTTTCATCAGTTTGGGGCGGCATGTTGTTCTTAACTCTGACTTGTGGTTAAAGAGATATTCTTCCCCCAGGTCATTTCTATATGTGTTGTTATGACACATGCAGAGAATGCTGCTTCTGCTGTTGTTGCAACACAGTCTCACAGAAGATTTTAACAGAGCAACGTTTTGGACTAGAGCTGCAACGATTAATCGATTAGTCGATCGACAGAAAATTAATCGACAACTATTTTGATAATCGATTAATCGTTTTGAGTACAATTTTAAGAGAAAAGGTCTAAATTCTCTGATTCCAGCTTCGTAAATGTGAATATTTTCTGGTTTCTTTACTCCTGTATGACAGTAAACTGATATTATCTTTGAGTTGTGGACAAAACAAGACATTTGAGGGTGTCATCTTGGGCTTTGGGAAACACTGATCGTCATTTGCCACCATTTTCTGTCATTTTATAGACCAAACAACTAATCGATTAATCGAGAAAAGAATCGACAGATTAATCGATTATGAAAATAATCGTTAGTTGCAGCCCTATTTTGGACCAACTTTGCTATGTTATAATTTCAGCTCCAAAATTGTAAAAATGGTAACGTTTTAGGTTTAGAGTTAGGGTCTGCGGAGAGGTTAGGTTTAGGGGTTAGGGTCTGCGGAAAGGTTAGGTTTAGGAGTTAGGGTCTGCGGAAAGGTTAGGTTTAGGGTTAGGGTCTGGTAGAGGTTAGAGGGGTCCGTGGGGTCGGAGACCCCTGGAAAAAAAGTAACCATTTTACAATTTTGGAGTCGAAATTGTACCATAGCAATGTTGGTCCAGTACTATGCTATTTTACAACCAGCCCCCCCAAGTTTGTTTATTTGTCTCCTTAAATCCAAGCTGCTAATACTCTGTGCTCCCTGCACTGCAGCCCTTCCTTCATAAAGAGCCTGGGGTCGGTTGCATAAAACACCTTGAGTTAAGATTTTCCTTAAAGTCCTAGTTAAGGTTTCCATAAAATAAAATTGCTTGCATAAACACTGTTACGTCTTTTCCTTAAGGTTAAACATTTAAAGGAAAATGTGAGGAGAAGACTTACTGTAAGGGTGTTTTCTGCAACAGATTTTATTTTATGGAAACCTTAATTTGGACTCTAAAGAAAATCTTAACTCAAGGTGTTTTGTGCAACCGGCCCCTGGACACTTTAGACCAGCAGTGTCCAATCGTGAGCCACTGAGGGCTTTCACTTCACCCTAACACAAATTAGCACAACTGCAACTGCAGAGGTTCACTAATTACTGAAATCAGCTGGCGTGTTGTTTTCTTGGAGAGAAAACCTACATACTCTTGGCCCTTGATTGGAGGATTATATATTAGTTTATACAACCAAATTAATTTGCCTGTCACTGTTAATTTATGTAGAACATATAAATAGAAATGCACTCTTAATCTGCAATCCATTTATGTTGCTGCATATGTGCAGAATATGCAAGATTCAGAAGACTTTAATCATTCCTATAGGGGGAAATTACTTGTGGATAAGGATCCCAAAGGAGCTCAAATGTATGACCTGATAAAGCATGGTTATTGATTATTACACTGTTACAACATATATTTTTTTAATCACTAACTTTGATTCACTAGCAAAAATGGGGTTAAGCCACATTTGGTTTGGTTTATGCATGCACCAAACATATGGACGGAATAATCTCAAGACACGCAGCACTTGTATTGCAATACCCTACATCTGGACTGGAGCAATGCACTGATAATGGATTGGTTATTTCACTTGAAATGAATATATACACATTGAACTTTCACAAAGCCACATTTGCAACACATTGAGGCTGATTCAAATGTTAGTAAGCAGACTGGTTTAATATCAACACTCTCAGTATATGATTTCTCCGTGATCCTTTCTAATGGGCCTTAACATCAATAAATATTACCACATTCATTTTGAGACATGAGTGTAATGGCTGTAAACAAAGAGCACGCGACTGAAGAGAATATTGTCAGCCTCGCTATGCTGGATTTTCCATTGTGTGCCACCAGGTCAAGTTTCTCGCTGTGGCAGATAGTGGAACAAATGAAAGACCGATGGAAAAATAACTTCCGGCATAATGTAATGGCAAAAATAAAAGCTTGATGAAAGACGAGGACAAGTAGCAACATCAACATCTTCTTTCCATCTGAACGCAGCAGAGTTCATGGGAAATGTGGTCTTCATTTGAATATCACTGGGATGAGATCAACTATAGAGGCGACCAATCTTCTGCACTGGTCTCAGGAATGTAAAGGAATATTTAATGTCACAATGATATACTATCCTGTTACCTGTTATCAAATGGAAAAATGTCTTGCGCATCATTTTATATACATGTCACTAATGAGGCTTGACATAATTTGGTATTCTAGTGTAATTGGAGAGCCGTATGTATGTGTGTCTGTCCGTATGTCCAGGGTTGCAAGGCACACTGTAATGGAGAGCTACGGTTCTAAGTTTCAAGTTGACTTGTCACCATGGGCATCGGCCAAGTCAAGTCAAGTCAAGTCAAGTCAAGTCAAGTTTATTTGTATAGCCCTAATTCACAAGCATGTCCCAGAGGGCTTCACAGAAAATATGTCTAGCTAATTCTAGCTCACACAACAGTAGCAAATTACAGTACTAATGATAACACATTGAACAATTGATAAAGAAATATATAAAATAGATAGGAGAGAGCGGAGGAGAGAGCAGGAGAAGGGAGGAAGAGCAGGGGGAATGTGAGAGAGGAGAGAGCAGGAAAGTGATGAGGTGGGGAGGGAATGGGAAATGTTGGGGAGTATATGAGATGGGGAAGGAGCAAAGGAAGGGGGAAAGAGGAGAGGGGAGGGGGGGAGAGCGGGGGGATGTGGGGGAGGAGGGAGCAGGGAGAGAGGGAGGAGGTGGGGAGAGAATGGGAAATGTGGGGGAGGAGAGAATAGAGAAGGAGAGGTGGGGAAGGAGCAGGGGAAGGGGGAAAGAAAGAGAATGGGTGCCATGCTTTAAAATAGAATGGATGCCATGCTTTAGAATAGTGGGGGGAGGGGTTTGGAAAGGGGAGGTGGTGGGGAGGGAGAACAGGGGGAGTATGAGAGAGTATAAGGAGAGAACAGGGAAAGGAGGGCTAGCTGACACAACAGTAGCAAATTACAGTAGTAATAATAACACATCAAACAATCATATGATAGAGAAATATATTAAAAAAAATATATGGAAATATAGGATAGAATGGGTGCCACGCTTTAGGGTAGAACGGGTGCCATGCTTTAGAATAGTGAGGGAATAGTGGGAGAGGATAGAATGTGTGCCATGCTTTGGAGTAGAATGGGTGCCATGCTTTAGAATAGTGGGGGAATAGTGGGGGAGGAGAGATCAGGAAAGGGAGGGTGCAGGGGAGGGAGAGCAGGGGGGAATGTAAGAGAGGAGAGAGCAGGAAGTGGCAGGGAATGGGGAAGGGGGAGGGGGAGGAGCAGGGAAAGGGAGAAAGAGGAGAGAGCAGGAGAAGGGAGGGGGAGAGCGGGGGATGTGGGGGAGAAGAGAGCATGGAAAGGGAGGAGGTGGGGGGGGATGGGAAATGTGGGGGAGGAGAGAACAGGGAGGGAGAAGGGGGAAAGAGAAAGAGAATGAGTGCCATGCTTCAGAAGGATGCTGGGAGCAGAGGATGCTGGGAGCAGAGGGATGCTGGGAGCAGAGGATGCTGGGAGCAGAGGATGCTGGGAGCAGAGGATGCTGGGAGCAGAGGATGCTGGGAGCAGAGGGATGCTGGCAGCAGAGGATGGAGCAGTGTTGAATGAAACAGCATCACTTCAAACCACTGGCAAGGCATCTGTCGTGTCAGCAGCACAGCAGCAAGCATTCTGCACGGCAACACGCAGGAGGCCAAGTTCAACATCCACCCAAAGTTTAACATGTTCACACAACAAACCCTGTTGGATATGGTACAGTAGAAATGTAGCTTTGGAAACTGTTCAGAAGTGATAAGAGAAAGATATTTAGGTCCTGATTTCACAACCGATCATGGGCAGATTAACCATACGGGGAACTGGGCAACTGCCCAGGAGCACCAAGACTCCAGGGGCACCAACTCCTTGAGGAGGTGTCTGTGGCCGACATTACTGTCTTTCAGAGGCTATAGCAGGCTCATTTTTAAAGCTAGAGTGAAAATCTCAAATGAAACTAGAAGATCTAAAGGCATCATTGATCGAGATCCTCAAGATATCGGATTGAGAATGGATTCTATGGGTGATTCTATGGTCAGTCTTTGACAAAAACACACAAAAACAAACAACAAAAAATGTGCAGTTTTATTTTGCATGCGGTAGCTATAAATGTAGCCTATTTGTGCCTATTGTATTTGAATATATCTGCCTACTGGGGTCTAAAAACAGTCTTGGAATTGCATAAATTGTGTAGGACTGGAAAGCCGAGCCCCTTGTGGATTCAATTAGCCTAATTGTGTTCATGTGTGATGTTAGTCCCCATAGTAGCATTTCACAGTGAGGCAATTTTTCAAAACCTGACCTCATGTGTTCATCGGGAACCACGCTGGGGAACCGTATCACCTATTTTTCTTTGCCAGCCTGCACACTGTCACTACTAGTGCACCCCCCACTAAATACAGATGCACCCTAAGCAGGGGCGGACTGGGATCCTAATTCAGGCCGGGCATTAGATACCAAGCAGGCCACGCCGATACGGGCCGACGTGCGTGCCGGCGTCTGAAGGGCGGCGGCGAAAAATTTGGGCCGTTTGAAGCCCAATTTGGGCCGTTTGAAGCCCAATTTGGGCCATTTGAAGCCAGATTTGGGCCGTTTGAAGCCCAATTTGGGTCGTTTGTAGCCAGATTTGGGCCGTTTGAAGCCCAATTTGGGCCGTTTGAAGCCCAATTTGGGCCATTTGAAGCCCAATTTGGGCCATTTGAAGCCAGATTTGGGCCATTTGAAGCCCAATTTGGGTCGTTTGTAGCCAGATTTGGGCCGTTTGAAGCCCAATTTGGGCCGTTTGAAGCCCAATTTGGGCCGTTTGAAGCCCAATTTGGGCCGAGTCCAATTTTACAATGAGATGCACCCACTTTAACCCTGAATAAAGTAATAAAACCACTAGTAAACCAGTAGGCGGCGCCTGGCCTGCTGTTCAGTGAGTGGCCTGACTGCGAGCACCAATTATTATTATTATTTTTTTCAGACCAGGCCAGGCCACCGGGCATTTGCCCGACGTGCCCGATTATGCAGTCCGAGCCTGACCCTAAGTCATGAATGCAGCTGTAATGAATGCAGTCTAATTAAATACATGTGATCCCTTTTCTCAGACAAACTATCTCCAGGACGGCTACAAGACACCACGGTGTCATCTCAAGTACCCAGCATTCATCTGGCCAACACTCCCCTCCTCTTCCTCACTTCCAGGCGGCCTTTTCAGCCTGTGAAACATGTATGGGAGCCTCTTCCCTGGTGCAAACAAGTGTTTCTAAAAGACCGTGGGTTGCCGTAACACTGACACCTTGAATGGCTCTCCCTCGCCCCGCGCTGACCCCCGGTGTTCACTTTGTGAATAGACGTGTGGGGGGGAGGGAGGCGTTGGGAAGGTCCCCCGCACGACTTCATTAAACTACTGAACACGTCTCGGTGCTGCCTGGAGGGGTCGAAGGTCATGACAGGCGTCTCAGGGGAGAGACATGTGCGGATAAAAGTTCTGCTAACATGGTATCCCCCTCTTTCTTCTGCTAACATGGTATCCCCCTCTTTCTTCTGGTAACATGGTATCCCCCTCTTTCTTCTGGTAACATGGTATCCCCCTCTTTCTTCTGGTAACATGGTATCCCCCTCTTACTTCTGGTAACATGGTACCCCCCCTCTTTCTTCTGGTAACATGGTATCCCCCTCTTACTTCTGGTAACATGGTATCCCCCTCTTTCTTCTGCTAACATGGTATCCCCCTCTTTCTTCTGCTAACATGGTATCCCCCTCTTTCTTCTGGTAACATGGTATCCCCCTCTTTCTTCTGGTAACATGGTATCCCCCTCTTTCTTCTGGTAACATGGTACCGCCCTCTTTCTTTGAATGTCATTCTACAAATGATGCTACCAGGGCGTCCTGGTGGCTCAAGGCAGTAGCTCTCAACCTCATGGACGGAACCCCCCCCAGTGGGCTGCAAGATTTATGGGAATGGGGGGGGCCTCGACATAGGCTACGTTATTGTGCCAATTTGTCCTCAAATATTTCGCTTTTGTTGCCTGACCAGGAACGGGCCAGCCAAGAAACATCTCAGGAGCCAGGGGCGGACTGGGATCATAATTCAGGCCAGGCATTAGATACCAAGCAGGCCAGGCCGATACGGGCCGACGCGCGCAAAAAATTTGGGCCGTTTGAGCTCAATTTGGGCCGTTTGAATCCCAATTTGGGCCGTTTGAAGCCCAATTTTAGTCGTTTAAAGCCAGATTTGGGCCGTTTGAAGCCCGATTTGGGCCGTTTGAAGCCCAATTTGGGCCAAGTCCAATTTTACAATGAGATGCACCCACTTTAAACCTGAATAAAGTAATAAAACCACTAGTAAACCAGTAGGCGGCGCCTGGCCTGGCCTGCAATTTTTTTTTTTTTTTTTTGCAGGCCAGGCCACCGGGCATTTGCCCGACGTGCCCGATTATGCAGTCCGCCCCTGTCAGGAGCGTACTGACTGACTAGTCTGGCTTGCCAGACTCTCCATTTCACGCTGTACCAGCCCAGGAGAGAGTCTGGCTCCTCTTACTCTCACTCTGGTATAGCGGGAAAAAAGGCTTTGTTATCTTCACAACCATCCACCGAAAGCACCAAGCTTACATGACATCTCTTTGTTTTATATGTCACCTCCTCTCTCTCTCTCGCAGTCTTTCCTGTCTCGCTCTACTTTGTATAGGCGTATCTTGTTTTCCTTTCATGCTTTATGATGAAGTTGGAATGTTTATCATGTACATGCTTTTTTATCTACACCATAAATCTGTGGAGCGTCTTCATCTTGAAAAGGTCTGCTGGTGGCTTATAGTTCAGAGCTCCTGCTGCCATATCTTTTAATTCAACAGCTTATTCAGGAATCTGAATTGTCTCTATTGATAAAGCATTGGACAGTAGCATCTTCTACTGTTTCATTGAGTTATATGGTCCTCCACTCCTCACACTGTCTACCACCACCACCTGTTGAAACACCAACAAAAAGTGACTTTACATATTTTTCTTGTATTCTAATGTCTGCAAAGTATTCTGAGATTGTTGC
>NW_028151477.1:0-53707 GCF_964638095.1 Poromitra crassiceps | reverse complement strand
TTTTTCCAAAATCAGACTTGACACCAGAGAGGCTGAATACCGCACTCAGTCATGCGGTCTTAGCCTCTCTGGTGTCAACACTCTGTCTGATTTTGGATTTTTTTTTTTTTTTTCCAAAATCAGACTTGACACCAGAGAGGCTGAATACCGCACTGAGTCAATGCGGTCTTAGCCTCTCTGGTGTCAACACTCTGTCTGATTTTGGATTTTTTTTTTTTTTTTCCAAAATCAGACTTGACACCAGAGAGGCTGAATACCGCACTGAGTCAATGCGGTCTTAGCCTCTCTGGTGTCAACACTCTGTCTGATTTTGGATTTTTTTTTTTTTTTCCAAAATCAGACTTGACACCAGAGAGGCTGAATACCGCACTGAGTCAATGCGGTCTTAGCCTCTCTGGTGTCAACACTCTGTCTGATTTTGGATTTTTTTTTTTTTTTTCCAAAATCAGACTTGACACCAGAGAGGCTGAATACCGCACTGAGTCAATGCGGTCTTAGCCTCTCTGGTGTCAACACTCTGTCTGATTTTGGATTTTTTTTTTTTTTTCCAAAATCAGACTTGACACCAGAGAGGCTGAATACCGCACTGAGTCAATGCGGTCTTAGCCTCTCTGGTGTCAACACTCTGTCTGATTTTGGATTTTTTTTTTTTTTCCAAAATCAGACTTGACACC
The DNA here is from genome assembly GCF_964638095.1 of Poromitra crassiceps. NCBI lineage: Eukaryota > Metazoa > Chordata > Actinopteri > Beryciformes > Melamphaidae > Poromitra > Poromitra crassiceps. The sequence goes on along the minus strand of NW_028151477.1, from coordinate 53,033 downwards.
AGAGAGGCTGAATACCGCACTGAGTCAATGCGGTCTTAGCCTCTCTGGTGTCAACACTCTGTCTGATTTTGGATTTTTTTTTTTTTTCCAAAATCAGACTTGACACCAGAGAGGCTGAATACCGCACTGAGTCAATGCGGTCTTAGCCTCTCTGGTGTCAACACTCTGTCTGATTTTGGATTTTTTTTTTTTTTCCAAAATCAGACTTGACACCAGAGAGGCTGAATACCGCACTGAGTCAATGCGGTCTTAGCCTCTCTGGTGTCAACACTCTGTCTGATTTTGGATTTTTTTTTTTTTTTCCAAAATCAGACTTGACACCAGAGAGGCTGAATACCGCACTGAGTCAATGCGGTCTTAGCCTCTCTGGTGTCAACACTCTGTCTGATTTTGGATTTTTTTTTTTTTTCCAAAATCAGACTTGACACCAGAGAGGCTGATACCGCACTGAGTCAATGCGGTCTTAGCCTCTCTGGTGTCAACACTCTGTCTGATTTTGGATTTTTTTTTTTTTTTCCAAATCAGACTTGACACCAGAGAGGCTGAATACCGCACTGAGTCAATGCGGTCTTAGCCTCTCTGGTGTCAACACTCTGTCTGATTTTGGATTTTTTTTTTTTTTTTCCAAAATCAGACTTGACACCAGAGAGGCTGAATACCGCACTGAGTCAATACGCTCTTAGCCTCTCTGGTCTCAACACTCTGTCTGATTTTGGATTTTTTTTTTTTTTTTCCAAAATCAGACTTGACACCAGAGAGGCTGAATACCGCACTGAGTCAATGCGGTCTTAGCCTCTCTGGTGTCAACACTCTGTCTGATTTTGGATTTTTTTTTTTTTTTTTCCAAAATCAGACTTGACACCAGAGAGGCTGCATACCGCACTGAGTCAATGCGGTCTTAGCCTCTCTGGTGTCAACACTCTGTCTGATTTTGGATTTTTTTTTTTTTTCCAAAATCAGACTTGACACCAGAGAGGCTGAATACCGCACTGAGTCAATGCGGTCTTAGCCTCTCTGGTGTCAACACTCTGTCTGATTTTGGATTTTTTTTTTTTTTTTCAAAAATCAGACTTGACACCAGAGAGGCTGAATACCGCACTGAGTCAATGCAGTCTTAGCCTCTCTGGTGTCAACACTCTGTCTGATTTTGGATTTTTTTTTTTTTTCCAAAATCAGACTTGACACCAGAGAGGCTGAATACCGCACTGAGTCAATGCGGTCTTAGCCTCTCTGGTCTCAACACTCTGTCTGATTTTGGATTTTTTTTTTTTTTTTTCCAAAATCAGACTTGACACCAGAGAGGCTGAATACCGCACTGAGTCAATGCGGTCTTAGCCTCTCTGGTGTCAACACTCTGTCTGATTTTGGATTTTTTTTTTTTTTTTTCCAAAATCAGACTTGACACCAGAGAGGCTGAATACCGCACTGAGTCAATGCGCTCTTAGCCTCTCTGGTGTCAACACTGTCTGATTTTGGATTTTTTTTTTTTTTTTCCAAAATCAGACTTGACACCAGAGAGGCTGAATACCGCACTGAGTCAATGTGGTCTTAGCCTCTCTGGTCTCAACACTCTGTCTGATTTTGGATTTTTTTTTTTTTTTCCAAAATCAGACTTGACACCAGAGAGGCTGAATACCGCACTGAGTCAATGCGGTCTTAGCCTCTCTGGTGTCAACACTCTGTCTGATTTTGGATTTTTTTTTTTTTTTTTCCAAAATCAGACTTGACACCAGAGAGGCTGAATACCGCACTGAGTCAATGCGGTCTTAGCCTCTCTGGTGTCAACACTCTGTCTGATTTTGGATTTTTTTTTTTTTTTTCCAAAATCAGACTTGACACCAGAGAGGCTGAATACCGCACTGAGTCAATGCGCTCTTAGCCTCTCTGGTGTCAACACTGTCTGATTTTGGATTTTTTTTTTTTTTTTTTCCAAAATCAGACTTGACACCAGAGAGGCTGCATACCGCACTGAGTCAATGCGGTCTTAGCCTCTCTGGTGTCAACACTCTGTCTGATTTTGGATTTTTTTTTTTTTTTTCCAAAATCAGACTTGACACCAGAGAGGCTGAATACCGCACTCAGTCAATGCGTCTTAGCCTCTCTGGTGTCAACACTCTGTCTGATTTTGGATTTTTTTTTTTTTTTCCAAAATCAGACTTGACACCAGAGAGGCTGAATACCGCACTGAGTCAATGCGGTCTTAGCCTCTCTGGTGTCAACACTCTGTCTGATTTTGGATTTTTTTTTTTTTTTCCAAAATCAGACTTGACACCAGAGAGGCTGAATACCGCACTGAGTCAATGCGGTCTTAGCCTCTCTGGTGTCAACACTCTGTCTGATTTTGGATTTTTTTTTTTTTTTCCAAAATCAGACTTGACACCAGAGAGGCTGAATACCGCACTGAGTTAATAGCGCTCTTAGCCTCTCTGGTCTCAACACTCTGTCTGATTTTGGATTTTTTTTTTTTTTTCCAAATCAGACTTGACACCAGAGAGGCTGCATACCGCACTGAGTCAATGCGGTCTTAGCCTCTCTGGTGTCAACACTCTGTCTGATTTTGGATTTTTTTTTTTTTTTCCAAAATCAGACTTGACACCAGAGAGGCTGAATACCGCACTGAGTCAATGCGGTCTTAGCCTCTCTGGTGTCAACACTCTGTCTGATTTTGGATTTTTTTTTTTTTTTTCCAAAATCAGACTTGACACCAGAGAGGCTGAATACCGCACTGAGTCAATACGCTCTTAGCCTCTCTGGTCTCAACACTCTGTCTGATTTTGGATTTTTTTTTTTTTTTCCAAAATCAGACTTGACACCAGAGAGGCTGAATACCGCACTGAGTCAATGCGGTCTTAGCCTCTCTGGTGTCAACACTCTGTCTGATTTTGGATTTTTTTTTTTTTTTTTCCAAAATCAGACTTGACACCAGAGAGGCCTGAATACTGCACTGAGTCAATGCGGTCTTAGCCTCTCTGGTGTCAACACTCTGTCTGATTTTGGATTTTTTTTTTTTTTCCAAAATCAGACTTGACACCAGAGAGGCTGAATACCGCACTGAGTCAATGCGCTCTTAGCCTCTCTGGTGTCAACACTGTCTGATTTTGGATTTTTTTTTTTTTTTTTTCCAAAATCAGACTTGACACCAGAGAGGCTGCATACCGCACTGAGTCAATGCGGTCTTAGCCTCTCTGGTGTCAACACTCTGTCTGATTTTGGATTTTTTTTTTTTTTTCCAAAATCAGACTTGACACCAGAGAGGCTGAATACCGCACTCAGTCAATGCGGTCTTAGCCTCTCTGGTGTCAACACTCTGTCTGATTTTGGATTTTTTTTTTTTTTTCCAAAATCAGACTTGACACCAGAGAGGCTGAATACCGCACTGAGTCAATGCGGTCTTAGCCTCTCTGGTGTCAACACTCTGTCTGATTTTGGATTTTTTTTTTTTTTCCAAAATCAGACTTGACACCAGAGAGGCTGAATACCGCACTGAGTCAATGCGGTCTTAGCCTCTCTGGTGTCAACACTCTGTCTGATTTTGGATTTTTTTTTTTTTTTTCCAAAATCAGACTTGACACCAGAGAGGCTGAATACCGCACTGAGTTAATACGCTCTTAGCCTCTCTGGTCTCAACACTCTGTCTGATTTTGGATTTTTTTTTTTTTTTTCCAAAATCAGACTTGACACCAGAGAGGCTGAATACCGCACTGAGTCAATGCGGTCTTAGCCTCTCTGGTGTCAACACTCTGTCTGATTTTGGATTTTTTTTTTTTTTTCCAAAATCAGACTTGACACCAGAGAGGCTGAATACCGCACTGAGTCAATGCGGTCTTAGCCTCTCTGGTGTCAACACTCTGTCTGATTTTGGATTTTTTTTTTTTTTTCCAAAATCAGACTTGACACCAGAGAGGCTGAATACCGCACTGAGTCAATACGCTCTTAGCCTCTCTGGTCTCAACACTCTGTCTGATTTTGGATTTTTTTTTTTTTTTTCCAAAATCAGACTTGACACCAGAGAGGCTGAATACCGCACTGAGTCAATGCGGTCTTAGCCTCTCTGGTGTCAACACTCTGTCTGATTTTGGATTTTTTTTTTTTTTTCCAAAATCAAATTGACACCAGAGAGGCTGAATACCGCACTGAGTCAATGCGGTCTTAGCCTCTCTGGTGTCAACACTCTGTCTGATTTTGGATTTTTTTTTTTTTTTCCAAAATCAGACTTGACACCAGAGAGGCTGCATACCGCACTGAGTCAATGCGGTCTTAGCCTCTCTGGTGTCAACACTCTGTCTGATTTTGGATTTTTTTTTTTTTTTTCCAAAATCAGACTTGACACCAGAGAGGCTGAATACCGCACTGAGTCAATGCGGTCTTAGCCTCTCTGGTGTCAACACTCTGTCTGATTTTGGATTTTTTTTTTTTTTTCCAAAATCAGACTTGACACCAGAGAGGCTGAATACCGCACTGAGTCAATGCGGTCTTAGCCTCTCTGGTGTCAACACTCTGTCTGATTTTGGATTTTTTTTTTTTTTTTTCCAAAATCAGACTTGACACCAGAGAGGCTGAATACCGCACTGAGTCAATGCGGTCTTAGCCTCTCTGGTGTCAACACTCTGTCTGATTTTGGATTTTTTTTTTTTTTTTCCAAAATCAGACTTGACACCAGAGAGGCTGAATACCGCACTGAGTCAATACGCTCTTAGCCTCTCTGGTCTCAACACTCTGTCTGATTTTGGATTTTTTTTTTTTTTTTCCAAAATCAGACTTGACACCAGAGAGGCTGAATACCGCACTGAGTCAATGCGGTCTTAGCCTCTCTGGTGTCAACACTCTGTCTGATTTTGGATTTTTTTTTTTTTTTTCCAAAATCAGACTTGACACCAGAGAGGCTGAATACCGCACTGAGTCAATACGCTCTTAGCCTCTCTGGTCTCAACACTCTGTCTGATTTTGGATTTTTTTTTTTTTTTTCCAAAATCAGACTTGACACCAGAGAGGCTGCATACCGCACTGAGTCAATGCGGTCTTAGCCTCTCTGGTGTCAACACTCTGTCTGATTTTGGATTTTTTTTTTTTTTTTCCAAAATCAGACTTGACACCAGAGAGGCTGCATACCGCACTGAGTCAATGCGGTCTTAGCCTCTCTGGTGTCAACACTCTGTCTGATTTTGGATTTTTTTTTTTTTTTTTCCAAAATCAGACTTGACACCAGAGAGGCTGAATACCGCACTGAGTCAATGCGGTCTTAGCCTCTCTGGTGTCAACACTCTGTCTGATTTTGGATTTTTTTTTTTTTTTTCCAAAATCAGACTTGACACCAGAGAGGCTGAATACCGCACTGAGTCAATGCGGTCTTAGCCTCTCTGGTGTCAACACTCTGTCTGATTTTGGATTTTTTTTTTTTTTCCAAAATCAGACTTGACACCAGAGAGGCTGAATACCGCACTGAGTCAATGCGGTCTTAGCCTCTCTGGTGTCAACACTCTGTCTGATTTTGGATTTTTTTTTTTTTTTTCCAAAATCAGACTTGACACCAGAGAGGCTGAATACCGCACTGAGTTAATACGCTCTTAGCCTCTCTGGTCTCAACACTCTGTCTGATTTTGGATTTTTTTTTTTTTTTCCAAAATCAGACTTGACACCAGAGAGGCTGCATACCGCACTGAGTCAATGCGGTCTTAGCCTCTCTGGTGTCAACACTCTGTCTGATTTTGGATTTTTTTTTTTTTTTTTCCAAAATCAGACTTGACACCAGAGAGGCTGAATACCGCACTGAGTCAATGCGGTCTTAGCCTCTCTGGTGTCAACACTCTGTCTGATTTTGGATTTTTTTTTTTTTTTTCCAAAATCAGACTTGACACCAGAGAGGCTGAATACCGCACTGAGTCAATACGCTCTTAGCCTCTCTGGTCTCAACACTCTGTCTGATTTTGGATTTTTTTTTTTTTTTCCAAAATCAGACTTGACACCAGAGAGGCTGAATACCGCACTGAGTCAATGCGGTCTTAGCCTCTCTGGTGTCAACACTCTGTCTGATTTTGGATTTTTTTTTTTTTTTTCCAAAATCAAAATTGACACCAGAGAGGCTGAATACCGCACTGAGTCAATGCGGTCTTAGCCTCTCTGGTGTCAACACTCTGTCTGATTTTGGATTTTTTTTTTTTTTCCAAAATCAGACTTGACACCAGAGAGGCTGCATACCGCACTGAGTCAATGCGGTCTTAGCCTCTCTGGTGTCAACACTCTGTCTGATTTTGGATTTTTTTTTTTTTTTCCAAAATCAGACTTGACACCAGAGAGGCTGAATACCGCACTGAGTCAATGCGGTCTTAGCCTCTCTGGTGTCAACACTCTGTCTGATTTTGGATTTTTTTTTTTTTTTCCAAAATCAGACTTGACACCAGAGAGGCTGAATACCGCACTGAGTCAATGCGGTCTTAGCCTCTCTGGTGTCAACACTCTGTCTGATTTGGATTTTTTTTTTTTTTTCCAAAATCAGACTTGACACCAGAGAGGCTGAATACCGCACTGAGTCAATGCGTCTTAGCCTCTCTGGTGTCAACACTCTGTCTGATTTGGATTTTTTTTTTTTTTTTTCCAAAATCAGACTTGACACCAGAGAGGCTGAATACCGCACTGAGTCAATACGCTCTTAGCCTCTCTGGTCTCAACACTCTGTCTGATTTTGGATTTTTTTTTTTTTTTTCCAAAATCAGACTTGACACCAGAGAGGCTGAATACCGCACTGAGTCAATGCGGTCTTAGCCTCTCTGGTGTCAACACTCTGTCTGATTTTGGATTTTTTTTTCTTTTTCCAAAATCAGACTTGACACCAGAGAGGCTGAATACCGCACTGAGTCAATACGCTCTTAGCCTCTCTGGTCTCAACACTCTGTCTGATTTTGGATTTTTTTTTTTTTTTTTCCAAAATCAGACTTGACACCAGAGAGGCTGCATACCGCACTGAGTCAATGCGGTCTTAGCCTCTCTGGTGTCAACACTCTGTCTGATTTTGGATTTTTTTTTTTTTTTTCAAAATCAGACTTGACACCAGAGAGGCTGAATACCGCACTGAGTCAATGCGGTCTTAGCCTCTCTGGTGTCAACACTCTGTCTGATTTTGGATTTTTTTTTTTTTTTTCCAAAATCAGACTTGACACCAGAGAGGCTGAATACTGCACTGAGTCAATGCGGTCTTAGCCTCTCTGGTGTCAACACTCTGTCTGATTTTGGATTTTTTTTTTTTTTTTCCAAAATCAGACTTGACACCAGAGAGGCTGAATACCGCACTGAGTCAATGCAGTCTTAGCCTCTCTGGTGTCAACACTCTGTCTGATTTTGGATTTTTTTTTTTTTTCCAAAATCAGACTTGACACCAGAGAGGCTGAATACCGCACTGAGTCAATGCGGTCTTAGCCTCTCTGGTGTCAACACTCTGTCTGATTTTGGATTTTTTTTTTTTTTTTTTCCAAAATCAGACTTGACACCAGAGAGGCTGCATACCGCACTGAGTCAATGCGGTCTTAGCCTCTCTGGTCTCAACACTCTCTCTGATTTTGGATTTTTTTTTTTTTTCCAAATCAGACTTGACACCAGAGAGGCTGAATACCGCACTGAGTCAATGCGCTCTTAGCCTCTCTGGTGTCAAACACTGTCTGATTTTGGATTTTTTTTTTTTTTTCCAAAATCAGACTTGACACCAGAGAGGCTGAATACCGCACTGAGTCAATGCGGTCTTAGCCTCTCTGGTGTCAACACTCTGTCTGATTTTGGATTTTTTTTTTTTTTTCCAAAATCAGACTTGACACCAGAGAGGCTGAATACCGCACTGAGTCAATGCGGTCTTAGCCTCTCTGGTGTCAACACTCTGTCTGATTTTGGATTTTTTTTATTTTTTTCCAAATCAGACTTGACACCAGAGAGGCTGAATACTGCACTGAGTCAATGCGGTCTTAGCCTCTCTGGTGTCAACACTCTGTCTGATTTTGGAATTTTTTTTTTTTTTCCAAAATCAGACTTGACACCAGAGAGGCTGAATACCGCACTGAGTCAATGCGCTCTTAGCCTCTCTGGTGTCAACACTGTCTGATTTGGATTTTTTTTTTTTTTTTTCCAAAATCAGACTTGACACCAGAGAGGCTGAATACCGCACTGAGTCAATGCGGTCTTAGCCTCTCTGGTGTCAACACTCTGTCTGATTTTGGATTTTTTTTTTTTTTCCAAAATCAGACTTGACACCAGAGAGGCTGAATACCGCACTGAGTCAATGCGGTCTTAGCCTCTCTGGTGTCAACACTCTGTCTGATTTTGGATTTTTTTTTTTTTTCCAAAATCAGACTTGACACCAGAGAGGCTGAATACCGCACTGAGTCAATGCGGTCTTAGCCTCTCTGGTGTCAACACTCTGTCTGATTTTGGATTTTTTTTTTTTTTTTCCAAAATCAGACTTGACACCAGAGAGGCTGAATACCGCACTGAGTAATACGCTCTTAGCCTCTCTGGTCTCAACACTCTGTCTGATTTTGGATTTTTTTTTTTTTTTCCAAAATCAGACTTGACACCAGAGAGGCTGCATACCGCACTGAGTCAATGCGGTCTTAGCCTCTCTGGTGTCAACACTCTGTCTGATTTGGATTTTTTTTTTTTTTTCCAAAATCAGACTTGACACCAGAGAGGCTGAATACCGCACTGAGTCAATGCGGTCTTAGCCTCTCTGGTGTCAACACTCTGTCTGATTTGGATTTTTTTTTTTTTTTTCCAAATCAGACTTGACACCAGAGAGGCTGAATACCGCACTGAGTCAATACGCTCTTAGCCTCTCTGGTCTCAACACTCTGTCTGATTTTGGATTTTTTTTTTTTTTTTCCAAAATCAGACTTGACACCAGAGAGGCTGAATACCGCACTGAGTCAATGCGGTCTTAGCCTCTCTGGTGTCAACACTCTGTCTGATTTTGGATTTTTTTTTTTTTTTCCAAAATCAAATTGACACCAGAGAGGCTGAATACCGCACTGAGTCAATGCGGTCTTAGCCTCTCTGGTGTCAACACTCTGTCTGATTTTGGATTTTTTTTTTTTTTTCCAAAATCAGACTTGACACCAGAGAGGCTGCATACCGCACTGAGTCAATGCGGTCTTAGCCTCTCTGGTGTCAACACTCTGTCTGATTTTGGATTTTTTTTTTTTTTTTCCAAAATCAGACTTGACACCAGAGAGGCTGAATACCGCACTGAGTCAATGCGGTCTTAGCCTCTCTGGTGTCAACACTCTGTCTGATTTTGGATTTTTTTTTTTTTTCCAAAATCAGACTTGACACCAGAGAGGCTGAATACCGCACTGAGTCAATGCGGTCTTAGCCTCTCTGGTGTCAACACTCTGTCTGATTTTGGATTTTTTTTTTTTTTTTCCAAAATCAGACTTGACACCAGAGAGGCTGAATACCGCACTGAGTCAATGCAGTCTTAGCCTCTCTGGTGTCAACACTCTGTCTGATTTTGGATTTTTTTTTTTTTTTTCCAAAATCAGACTTGACACCAGAGAGGCTGAATACCGCACTGAGTCAATACGCTCTTAGCCTCTCTGGTCTCAACACTCTGTCTGATTTTGGATTTTTTTTTTTTTTTTCCAAAATCAGACTTGACACCAGAGAGGCTGAATACCGCACTGAGTCAATGCGGTCTTAGCCTCTCTGGTGTCAACACTCTGTCTGATTTTGGATTTTTTTTTTCTTTTTTCCAAAATCAGACTTGACACCAGAGAGGCTGAATACCGCACTGAGTCAATACGCTCTTAGCCTCTCTGGTCTCAACACTCTGTCTGATTTTGGATTTTTTTTTTTTTTTTTCCAAAATCAGACTTGACACCAGAGAGGCTGCATACCGCACTGAGTCAATGCGGTCTTAGCCTCTCTGGTGTCAACACTCTGTCTGATTTTGGATTTTTTTTTTTTTTTCCAAAATCAGACTTGACACCAGAGAGGCTGAATACCGCACTGAGTCAATGCGGTCTTAGCCTCTCTGGTGTCAACACTCTGTCTGATTTTGGATTTTTTTTTTTTTTCCAAAATCAGACTTGACACCAGAGAGGCTGAATACCGCACTGAGTCAATGCGGTCTTAGCCTCTCTGGTGTCAACACTCTGTCTGATTTTGGATTTTTTTTTTTTTTTTTCCAAAATCAGACTTGACACCAGAGAGGCTGAATACCGCACTGAGTCAATGCAGTCTTAGCCTCTCTGGTGTCAACACTCTGTCTGATTTTGGATTTTTTTTTTTTTTTCCCAAAATCAGACTTGACACCAGAGAGGCTGAATACCGCACTGAGTCAATGCGGTCTTAGCCTCTCTGGTGTCAACACTCTGTCTGATTTTGGATTTTTTTTTTTTTTTTTTCCAAAATCAGACTTGACACCAGAGAGGCTGCATACCGCACTGAGTCAATGCGGTCTTAGCCTCTCTGGTCTCAACACTCTGTCTGATTTTGGATTTTTTTTTTTTTTTTCCAAAATCAGACTTGACACCAGAGAGGCTGAATACCGCACTGAGTCAATGCGCTCTTAGCCTCTCTGGTGTCAACACTGTCTGATTTTGGATTTTTTTTTTTTTTTCCAAAATCAGACTTGACACAGAGAGGCTGAATACCGCACTGAGTCAATGTGGTCTTAGCCTCTCTGGTTTCACACTCTGTCTGATTTTGGATTTTTTTTTTTTTTCCAAAATCAGACTTGACACCAGAGAGGCTGAATACCGCACTGAGTCAATGCGGTCTTAGCCTCTCTGGTGTCAACACTCTGTCTGATTTTGGATTTTTTTTTTTTTTTTTCCAAAATCAGACTTGACACCAGAGAGGCTGAATACTGCACTGAGTCAATGCGGTCTTAGCCTCTCTGGTGTCAACACTCTGTCTGATTTTGGAATTTTTTTTTTTTTCCAAAATCAGACTTGACACCAGAGAGGCTGAATACCGCACTGAGTCAATGCGCTCTTAGCCTCTCTGGTGTCAACACTGTCTGATTTTGGATTTTTTTTTTTTTTTTTTCCAAAATCAGACTTGACACCAGAGAGGCTGCATACCGCACTGAGTCAATGCGGTCTTAGCCTCTCTGGTGTCAACACTCTGTCTGATTTTGGATTTTTTTTTTTTTTTCCAAAATCAGACTTGACACCAGAGAGGCTGAATACCGCACTGAGTCAATGCTGTCTTAGCCTCTCTGGTGTCAACACTCTGTCTGATTTTGGATTTTTTTTTTTTTTTCCAAAATCAGACTTGACACCAGAGAGGCTGAATACCGCACTGAGTCAATGCGGTCTTAGCCTCTCTGGTGTCAACACTCTGTCTGATTTTGGATTTTTTTTTTTTTCCAAAATCAGACTTGACACCAGAGAGGCTGAATACCGCACTGAGTCAATGCGGTCTTAGCCTCTCTGGTGTCAACACTCTGTCTGATTTTGGATTTTTTTTTTTTTTTTCCAAAATCAGACTTGACACCAGAGAGGCTGAATACCGCACTGAGTCAATACGCTCTTAGCCTCTCTGGTCTCAACACTCTGTCTGATTTTGGATTTTTTTTTTTTTTTCCAAAATCAGACTTGACACCAGAGAGGCTGAATACCGCACTGAGTCAATGCGGTCTTAGCCTCTCTGGTGTCAACACTCTGTCTGATTTTGGATTTTTTTTCTTTTTTCCAAAATCAGACTTGACACCAGAGAGGCTGAATACCGCACTGAGTCAATACGCTCTTAGCCTCTCTGGTCTCAACACTCTGTCTGATTTTGGATTTTTTTTTTTTTTTTTCAAAATCAGACTTGACACCAGAGAGGCTGCATACCGCACTGAGTCAATGCGGTCTTAGCCTCTCTGGTGTCAACACTCTGTCTGATTTGGATTTTTTTTTTTTTTTCCAAAATCAGACTTGACACCAGAGAGGCTGAATACCGCACTGAGTCAATGCGGTCTTAGCCTCTCTGGTGTCAACACTCTGTCTGATTTTGGATTTTTTTTTTTTTTTTCCAAAATCAGACTTGACACCAGAGAGGCTGAATACCGCACTGAGTCAATGCGGTCTTAGCCTCTCTGGTGTCAACACTCTGTCTGATTTTGGATTTTTTTTTTTTTTTTCCAAAATCAGACTTGACACCAGAGAGGCTGAATACCGCACTGAGTCAATGCAGTCTTAGCCTCTCTGGTGTCAACACTCTGTCTGATTTTGGATTTTTTTTTTTTTTTCCAAAATCAGACTTGACACCAGAGAGGCTGAATACCGCACTGAGTCAATGCGGTCTTAGCCTCTCTGGTGTCAACACTCTGTCTGATTTTGGATTTTTTTTTTTTTTTCCAAAATCAGACTTGACACCAGAGAGGCTGCATACCGCACTGAGTCAATGCGGTCTTAGCCTCTCTGGTGTCAACACTCTGTCTGATTTGGATTTTTTTTTTTTTTCCAAAATCAGACTTGACACCAGAGAGGCTGAATACCGCACTGAGTCAATGCGGTCTTAGCCTCTCTGGTGTCAACACTCTGTCTGATTTTGGATTTTTTTTTTTTTTCCAAAATCAGACTTGACACCAGAGAGGCTGAATACCGCACTGAGTCAATGCGGTCTTAGCCTCTCTGGTGTCAACACTCTGTCTGATTTTGGATTTTTTTTTTTTTTTCCAAAATCAGACTTGACACCAGAGAGGCTGAATACCGCACTGAGTTAATACGCTCTTAGCCTCTCTGGTCTCAACACTCTGTCTGATTTTGGATTTTTTTTTTTTTTTTCCAAAATCAGACTTGACACCAGAGAGGCTGCATACCGCACTGAGTCAATGCGGTCTTAGCCTCTCTGGTGTCAACACTCTGTCTGATTTTGGATTTTTTTTTTTTTTTCCAAAATCAGACTTGACACCAGAGAGGCTGAATACCGCACTGAGTCAATGCGGTCTTAGCCTCTCTGGTGTCAACACTCTGTCTGATTTTGGATTTTTTTTTTTTTTTTCCAAAATCAGACTTGACACCAGAGAGGCTGAATACCGCACTGAGTCAATACGCTCTTAGCCTCTCTGGTCTCAACACTCTGTCTGATTTTGGATTTTTTTTTTTTTTTTCCAAAATCAGACTTGACACCAGAGAGGCTGAATACCGCACTGAGTCAATGCGGTCTTAGCCTCTCTGGTGTCAACACTCTGTCTGATTTTGGATTTTTTTTTTTTTTTCCAAAATCAAAATTGACACCAGAGAGGCTGAATACCGCACTGAGTCAATGCGGTCTTAGCCTCTCTGGTGTCAACACTCTGTCTGATTTTGGATTTTTTTTTTTTTTTCCAAAATCAGACTTGACACCAGAGAGGCTGCATACCGCACTGAGTCAATGCGGTCTTAGCCTCTCTGGTGTCAACACTCTGTCTGATTTTGGATTTTTTTTTTTTTTTTCCAAAATCAGACTTGACACCAGAGAGGCTGAATACCGCACTGAGTCAATGCGGTCTTAGCCTCTCTGGTGTCAACACTCTGTCTGATTTTGGATTTTTTTTTTTTTTTCCAAAATCAGACTTGACACCAGAGAGGCTGAATACCGCACTGAGTCAATGCGGTCTTAGCCTCTCTGGTGTCAACACTCTGTCTGATTTTGGATTTTTTTTTTTTTTTTCCAAAATCAGACTTGACACCAGAGAGGCTGAATACCGCACTGAGTCAATGCAGTCTTAGCCTCTCTGGTGTCAACACTCTGTCTGATTTTGGATTTTTTTTTTTTTTTTCCAAAATCAGACTTGACACCAGAGAGGCTGAATACCGCACTGAGTCAATACGCTCTTAGCCTCTCTGGTCTCAACACTCTGTCTGATTTTGGATTTTTTTTTTTTTTTTCCAAAATCAGACTTGACACCAGAGAGGCTGAATACCGCACTGAGTCAATGCGGTCTTAGCCTCTCTGGTGTCAACACTCTGTCTGATTTTGGATTTTTTTTTCTTTTTTCCAAAATCAGACTTGACACCAGAGAGGCTGAATACCGCACTGAGTCAATACGCTCTTAGCCTCTCTGGTCTCAACACTCTGTCTGATTTTGGATTTTTTTTTTTTTTTTTTTTCCAAAATCAGACTTGACACCAGAGAGGCTGCATACCGCACTGAGTCAATGCGGTCTTAGCCTCTCTGGTGTCAACACTCTGTCTGATTTTGGATTTTTTTTTTTTTTTTCCAAAATCAGACTTGACACCAGAGAGGCTGAATACCGCACTGAGTCAATGCGGTCTTAGCCTCTCTGGTGTCAACACTCTGTCTGATTTTGGATTTTTTTTTTTTTTTTCCAAAATCAGACTTGACACCAGAGAGGCTGAATACCGCACTGAGTCAATGCGGTCTTAGCCTCTCTGGTGTCAACACTCTGTCTGATTTTGGATTTTTTTTTTTTTTTTTCCAAAATCAGACTTGACACCAGAGAGGCTGAATACCGCACTGAGTCAATGCAGTCTTAGCCTCTCTGGTGTCAACACTCTGTCTGATTTTGGATTTTTTTTTTTTTTTCCCAAAATCAGACTTGACACCAGAGAGGCTGAATACCGCACTGAGTCAATGCGGTCTTAGCCTCTCTGGTGTCAACACTCTGTCTGATTTTGGATTTTTTTTTTTTTTTTTTTTCCAAAATCAGACTTGACACCAGAGAGGCTGCATACCGCACTGAGTCAATGCGGTCTTAGCCTCTCTGGTCTCAACACTCTGTCTGATTTTGGATTTTTTTTTTTTTTTTCCAAAATCAGACTTGACACCAGAGAGGCTGAATACCGCACTGAGTCAATGCGCTCTTAGCCTCTCTGGTGTCAACACTGTCTGATTTTGGATTTTTTTTTTTTTTTTCCAAAATCAGACTTGACACCAGAGAGGCTGAATACCGCACTGAGTCAATGTGGTCTTAGCCTCTCTGGTTTCAACACTCTGTCTGATTTTGGATTTTTTTTTTTTTTTCCAAAATCAGACTTGACACCAGAGAGGCTGAATACCGCACTGAGTCAATGCGGTCTTAGCCTCTCTGGTGTCAACACTCTGTCTGATTTTGGATTTTTTTTTTTTTTTTTCCAAAATCAGACTTGACACCAGAGAGGCTGAATACTGCACTGAGTCAATGCGGTCTTAGCCTCTCTGGTGTCAACACTCTGTCTGATTTTGGAATTTTTTTTTTTTTTCCAAAATCAGACTTGACACCAGAGAGGCTGAATACCGCACTGAGTCAATGCGCTCTTAGCCTCTCTGGTGTCAACACTGTCTGATTTTGGATTTTTTTTTTTTTTTTTTTCCAAAATCAGACTTGACACCAGAGAGGCTGCATACCGCACTGAGTCAATGCGGTCTTAGCCTCTCTGGTGTCAACACTCTGTCTGATTTTGGATTTTTTTTTTTTTTTTTCCAAAATCAGACTTGACACCAGAGAGGCTGAATACCGCACTGAGTCAATGCTGTCTTAGCCTCTCTGGTGTCAACACTCTGTCTGATTTTGGATTTTTTTTTTTTTTTTCCAAAATCAGACTTGACACCAGAGAGGCTGAATACCGCACTGAGTCAATGCGGTCTTAGCCTCTCTGGTGTCAACACTCTGTCTGATTTTGGATTTTTTTTTTTTTCCAAAATCAGACTTGACACCAGAGAGGCTGAATACCGCACTGAGTCAATGCGGTCTTAGCCTCTCTGGTGTCAACACTCTGTCTGATTTTGGATTTTTTTTTTTTTTTTCCAAAATCAGACTTGACACCAGAGAGGCTGAATACCGCACTGAGTCAATACGCTCTTAGCCTCTCTGGTCTCAACACTCTGTCTGATTTTGGATTTTTTTTTTTTTTTTCCAAAATCAGACTTGACACCAGAGAGGCTGAATACCGCACTGAGTCAATGCGGTCTTAGCCTCTCTGGTGTCAACACTCTGTCTGATTTTGGATTTTTTTTTCTTTTTTCCAAAATCAGACTTGACACCAGAGAGGCTGAATACCGCACTGAGTCAATACGCTCTTAGCCTCTCTGGTCTCAACACTCTGTCTGATTTTGGATTTTTTTTTTTTTTTTTTCCAAAATCAGACTTGACACCAGAGAGGCTGCATACCGCACTGAGTCAATGCGGTCTTAGCCTCTCTGGTGTCAACACTCTGTCTGATTTTGGATTTTTTTTTTTTTTTTCCAAAATCAGACTTGACACCAGAGAGGCTGAATACCGCACTGAGTCAATGCGGTCTTAGCCTCTCTGGTGTCAACACTCTGTCTGATTTTGGATTTTTTTTTTTTTTTTCCAAAATCAGACTTGACACCAGAGAGGCTGAATACCGCACTGAGTCAATGCGGTCTTAGCCTCTCTGGTGTCAACACTCTGTCTGATTTTGGATTTTTTTTTTTTTTTTTCCAAAATCAGACTTGACACCAGAGAGGCTGAATACCGCACTGAGTCAATGCAGTCTTAGCCTCTCTGGTGTCAACACTCTGTCTGATTTTGGATTTTTTTTTTTTTTTCCCAAAATCAGACTTGACACCAGAGAGGCTGAATACCGCACTGAGTCAATGCGGTCTTAGCCTCTCTGGTGTCAACACTCTGTCTGATTTTGGATTTTTTTTTTTTTTTTTTTCCCAAAATCAGACTTGACACCAGAGAGGCTGCATACCGCACTGAGTCAATGCGGTCTTAGCCTCTCTGGTCTCAACACTCTGTCTGATTTTGGATTTTTTTTTTTTTTTTCCAAAATCAGACTTGACACCAGAGAGGCTGAATACCGCACTGAGTCAATGCGCTCTTAGCCTCTCTGGTGTCAACACTGTCTGATTTTGGATTTTTTTTTTTTTTTTCCAAAATCAGACTTGACACCAGAGAGGCTGAATACCGCACTGAGTCAATGTGGTCTTAGCCTCTCTGGTTTCAACACTCTGTCTGATTTTGGATTTTTTTTTTTTTTTCCAAAATCAGACTTGACACCAGAGAGGCTGAATACCGCACTGAGTCAATGCGGTCTTAGCCTCTCTGGTGTCAACACTCTGTCTGATTTTGGATTTTTTTTTTTTTTTTTCCAAAATCAGACTTGACACCAGAGAGGCTGAATACTGCACTGAGTCAATGCGGTCTTAGCCTCTCTGGTGTCAACACTCTGTCTGATTTTGGAATTTTTTTTTTTTTCCAAAATCAGACTTGACACCAGAGAGGCTGAATACCGCACTGAGTCAATGCGCTCTTAGCCTCTCTGGTGTCAACACTGTCTGATTTTGGATTTTTTTTTTTTTTTTTTTCCAAAATCAGACTTGACACCAGAGAGGCTGCATACCGCACTGAGTCAATGCGGTCTTAGCCTCTCTGGTGTCAACACTCTGTCTGATTTTGGATTTTTTTTTTTTTTTTCCAAAATCAGACTTGACACCAGAGAGGCTGAATACCGCACTGAGTCAATGCGGTCTTAGCCTCTCTGGTGTCAACACTCTGTCTGATTTTGGATTTTTTTTTTTTTTTTCCAAAATCAGACTTGACACCAGAGAGGCTGAATACCGCACTGAGTCAATGCGGTCTTAGCCTCTCTGGTGTCAACACTCTGTCTGATTTTGGATTTTTTTTTTTTTCCAAAATCAGACTTGACACCAGAGAGGCTGAATACCGCACTGAGTCAATGCGGTCTTAGCCTCTCTGGTGTCAACACTCTGTCTGATTTTGGATTTTTTTTTTTTTTTTCCAAAATCAGACTTGACACCAGAGAGGCTGAATACCGCACTGAGTTAATACGCTCTTAGCCTCTCTGGTCTCAACACTCTGTCTGATTTTGGATTTTTTTTTTTTTTTTCCAAAATCAGACTTGACACCAGAGAGGCTGCATACCGCACTGAGTCAATGCGGTCTTAGCCTCTCTGGTGTCAACACTCTGTCTGATTTTGGATTTTTTTTTTTTTTTCCAAAATCAGACTTGACACCAGAGAGGCTGAATACCGCACTGAGTCAATGCGGTCTTAGCCTCTCTGGTGTCAACACTCTGTCTGATTTTGGATTTTTTTTTTTTTTTTCCAAAATCAGACTTGACACCAGAGAGGCTGAATACCGCACTGAGTCAATACGCTCTTAGCCTCTCTGGTCTCAACACTCTGTCTGATTTTGGATTTTTTTTTTTTTTTTCCAAAATCAGACTTGACACCAGAGAGGCTGAATACCGCACTGAGTCAATGCGGTCTTAGCCTCTCTGGTGTCAACACTCTGTCTGATTTTGGATTTTTTTTTTTTTTTCCAAAATCAAAATTGACACCAGAGAGGCTGAATACAGCACTGAGTCAATGCGGTCTTAGCCTCTCTGGTGTCAACACTCTGTCTGATTTTGGATTTTTTTTTTTTTTTTCCAAAATCAGACTTGACACCAGAGAGGCTGAATACCGCACTGAGTCAATGCAGTCTTAGCCTCTCTGGTGTCAACACTCTGTCTGATTTTGGATTTTTTTTTTTTTTCCAAAATCAGACTTGACACCAGAGAGGCTGAATACCGCACTGAGTCAATACGCTCTTAGCCTCTCTGGTCTCAACACTCTGTCTGATTTTGGATTTTTTTTTTTTTTTTTTCCAAAATCAGACTTGACACCAGAGAGGCTGCATACCGCACTGAGTCAATGCGGTCTTAGCCTCTCTGGTGTCAACACTCTGTCTGATTTTGGATTTTTTTTTTTTTTTTCCAAAATCAGACTTGACACCAGAGAGGCTGAATACCGCACTGAGTCAATGCGGTCTTAGCCTCTCTGGTGTCAACACTCTGTCTGATTTTGGATTTTTTTTTTTTTTTTCCAAAATCAGACTTGACACCAGAGAGGCTGAATACCGCACTGAGTCAATGCGGTCTTAGCCTCTCTGGTGTCAACACTCTGTCTGATTTTGGATTTTTTTTTTTTTTTTTCCAAAATCAGACTTGACACCAGAGAGGCTGAATACCGCACTGAGTCAATGCGGTCTTAGCCTCTCTGGTGTCAACACTCTGTCTGATTTTGGATTTTTTTTTTTTTTTTTTTTCCAAAATCAGACTTGACACCAGAGAGGCTGCATACCGCACTGAGTCAATGCGGTCTTAGCCTCTCTGGTCTCAACACTCTGTCTGATTTTGGATTTTTTTTTTTTTTTCCAAAATCAGACTTGACACCAGAGAGGCTGAATACCGCACTGAGTCAATGCGCTCTTAGCCTCTCTGGTGTCAACACTGTCTGATTTTGGATTTTTTTTTTTTTTTTCCAAAATCAGACTTGACACCAGAGAGGCTGAATACCGCACTGAGTCAATGTGGTCTTAGCCTCTCTGGTCTCAACACTCTGTCTGATTTTGGATTTTTTTTTTTTTTTCCAAAATCAGACTTGACACCAGAGAGGCTGAATACCGCACTGAGTCAATGCGGTCTTAGCCTCTCTGGTGTCAACACTCTGTCTGATTTTGGATTTTTTTTTTTTTTTTTCCAAAATCAGACTTGACACCAGAGAGGCTGAATACTGCACTGAGTCAATGCGGTCTTAGCCTCTCTGGTGTCAACACTCTGTCTGATTTTGGATTTTTTTTTTTTTTCCAAAATCAGACTTGACACCAGAGAGGCTGAATACCGCACTGAGTTAATACGCTCTTAGCCTCTCTGGTCTCAACACTCTGTCTGATTTTGGATTTTTTTTTTTTTTTTCCAAAATCAGACTTGACACCAGAGAGGCTGCATACCGCACTGAGTCAATGCGGTCTTAGCCTCTCTGGTGTCAACACTCTGTCTGATTTTGGATTTTTTTTTTTTTTTCCAAAATCAGACTTGACACCAGAGAGGCTGAATACCGCACTGAGTCAATGCGGTCTTAGCCTCTCTGGTGTCAACACTCTGTCTGATTTTGGATTTTTTTTTTTTTTTTCCAAAATCAGACTTGACACCAGAGAGGCTGAATACCGCACTGAGTCAATACGCTCTTAGCCTCTCTGGTCTCAACACTCTGTCTGATTTTGGATTTTTTTTTTTTTTTTCCAAAATCAGACTTGACACCAGAGAGGCTGAATACCGCACTGAGTCAATGCGGTCTTAGCCTCTCTGGTGTCAACACTCTGTCTGATTTTGGATTTTTTTTTTTTTTTCCAAAATCAAAATTGACACCAGAGAGGCTGAATACCGCACTGAGTCAATGCGGTCTTAGCCTCTCTGGTGTCAACACTCTGTCTGATTTTGGATTTTTTTTTTTTTTTCCAAAATCAGACTTGACACCAGAGAGGCTGCATACCGCACTGAGTCAATGCGGTCTTAGCCTCTCTGGTGTCAACACTCTGTCTGATTTTGGATTTTTTTTTTTTTTTTCCAAAATCAGACTTGACACCAGAGAGGCTGAATACCGCACTGAGTCAATGCGGTCTTAGCCTCTCTGGTGTCAACACTCTGTCTGATTTTGGATTTTTTTTTTTTTTTCCAAAATCAGACTTGACACCAGAGAGGCTGAATACCGCACTGAGTCAATGCGGTCTTAGCCTCTCTGGTGTCAACACTCTGTCTGATTTTGGATTTTTTTTTTTTTTTTCCAAAATCAGACTTGACACCAGAGAGGCTGAATACCGCACTGAGTCAATGCAGTCTTAGCCTCTCTGGTGTCAACACTCTGTCTGATTTTGGATTTTTTTTTTTTTTTTCCAAAATCAGACTTGACACCAGAGAGGCTGAATACCGCACTGAGTCAATACGCTCTTAGCCTCTCTGGTCTCAACACTCTGTCTGATTTTGGATTTTTTTTTTTTTTTTCCAAAATCAGACTTGACACCAGAGAGGCTGAATACCGCACTGAGTCAATGCGGTCTTAGCCTCTCTGGTGTCAACACTCTGTCTGATTTTGGATTTTTTTTTCTTTTTTCCAAAATCAGACTTGACACCAGAGAGGCTGAATACCGCACTGAGTCAATACGCTCTTAGCCTCTCTGGTCTCAACACTCTGTCTGATTTTGGATTTTTTTTTTTTTTTTTTCCAAAATCAGACTTGACACCAGAGAGGCTGCATACCGCACTGAGTCAATGCGGTCTTAGCCTCTCTGGTGTCAACACTCTGTCTGATTTTGGATTTTTTTTTTTTTTTTCCAAAATCAGACTTGACACCAGAGAGGCTGAATACCGCACTGAGTCAATGCGGTCTTAGCCTCTCTGGTGTCAACACTCTGTCTGATTTTGGATTTTTTTTTTTTTTTTCCAAAATCAGACTTGACACCAGAGAGGCTGAATACCGCACTGAGTCAATGCGGTCTTAGCCTCTCTGGTGTCAACACTCTGTCTGATTTTGGATTTTTTTTTTTTTTTTTCCAAAATCAGACTTGACACCAGAGAGGCTGAATACCGCACTGAGTCAATGCAGTCTTAGCCTCTCTGGTGTCAACACTCTGTCTGATTTTGGATTTTTTTTTTTTTTTCCCAAAATCAGACTTGACACCAGAGAGGCTGAATACCGCACTGAGTCAATGCGGTCTTAGCCTCTCTGGTGTCAACACTCTGTCTGATTTTGGATTTTTTTTTTTTTTTTTTTTCCAAAATCAGACTTGACACCAGAGAGGCTGCATACCGCACTGAGTCAATGCGGTCTTAGCCTCTCTGGTCTCAACACTCTGTCTGATTTTGGATTTTTTTTTTTTTTTTCCAAAATCAGACTTGACACCAGAGAGGCTGAATACCGCACTGAGTCAATGCGCTCTTAGCCTCTCTGGTGTCAACACTGTCTGATTTTGGATTTTTTTTTTTTTTTCCAAAATCAGACTTGACACCAGAGAGGCTGAATACCGCACTGAGTCAATGTGGTCTTAGCCTCTCTGGTTTCAACACTCTGTCTGATTTTGGATTTTTTTTTTTTTTTCCAAAATCAGACTTGACACCAGAGAGGCTGAATACCGCACTGAGTCAATGCGGTCTTAGCCTCTCTGGTGTCAACACTCTGTCTGATTTTGGATTTTTTTTTTTTTTTTTCCAAAATCAGACTTGACACCAGAGAGGCTGAATACTGCACTGAGTCAATGCGGTCTTAGCCTCTCTGGTGTCAACACTCTGTCTGATTTTGGAATTTTTTTTTTTTTCCAAAATCAGACTTGACACCAGAGAGGCTGAATACCGCACTGAGTCAATGCGCTCTTAGCCTCTCTGGTGTCAACACTGTCTGATTTTGGATTTTTTTTTTTTTTTTTTTCCAAAATCAGACTTGACACCAGAGAGGCTGCATACCGCACTGAGTCAATGCGGTCTTAGCCTCTCTGGTGTCAACACTCTGTCTGATTTTGGATTTTTTTTTTTTTTTTCCAAAATCAGACTTGACACCAGAGAGGCTGAATACCGCACTGAGTCAATGCGGTCTTAGCCTCTCTGGTGTCAACACTCTGTCTGATTTTGGATTTTTTTTTTTTTTTTCCAAAATCAGACTTGACACCAGAGAGGCTGAATACCGCACTGAGTCAATGCGGTCTTAGCCTCTCTGGTGTCAACACTCTGTCTGATTTTGGATTTTTTTTTTTTTTCCAAAATCAGACTTGACACCAGAGAGGCTGAATACCGCACTGAGTCAATGCGGTCTTAGCCTCTCTGGTGTCAACACTCTGTCTGATTTTGGATTTTTTTTTTTTTTTTCCAAAATCAGACTTGACACCAGAGAGGCTGAATACCGCACTGAGTCAATACGCTCTTAGCCTCTCTGGTCTCAACACTCTGTCTGATTTTGGATTTTTTTTTTTTTTTTCCAAAATCAGACTTGACACCAGAGAGGCTGAATACCGCACTGAGTCAATGCGGTCTTAGCCTCTCTGGTGTCAACACTCTGTCTGATTTTGGATTTTTTTTTCTTTTTTCCAAAATCAGACTTGACACCAGAGAGGCTGAATACCGCACTGAGTCAATACGCTCTTAGCCTCTCTGGTCTCAACACTCTGTCTGATTTTGGATTTTTTTTTTTTTTTTTTCCAAAATCAGACTTGACACCAGAGAGGCTGCATACCGCACTGAGTCAATGCGGTCTTAGCCTCTCTGGTGTCAACACTCTGTCTGATTTTGGATTTTTTTTTTTTTTTTCCAAAATCAGACTTGACACCAGAGAGGCTGAATACCGCACTGAGTCAATGCGGTCTTAGCCTCTCTGGTGTCAACACTCTGTCTGATTTTGGATTTTTTTTTTTTTTTTCCAAAATCAGACTTGACACCAGAGAGGCTGAATACCGCACTGAGTCAATGCGGTCTTAGCCTCTCTGGTGTCAACACTCTGTCTGATTTTGGATTTTTTTTTTTTTTTTTCCAAAATCAGACTTGACACCAGAGAGGCTGAATACCGCACTGAGTCAATGCAGTCTTAGCCTCTCTGGTGTCAACACTCTGTCTGATTTTGGATTTTTTTTTTTTTTTTCCCAAAATCAGACTTGACACCAGAGAGGCTGAATACCGCACTGAGTCAATGCGGTCTTAGCCTCTCTGGTGTCAACACTCTGTCTGATTTTGGATTTTTTTTTTTTTTTTTTTTCCCAAAATCAGACTTGACACCAGAGAGGCTGCATACCGCACTGAGTCAATGCGGTCTTAGCCTCTCTGGTCTCAACACTCTGTCTGATTTTGGATTTTTTTTTTTTTTTTCCAAAATCAGACTTGACACCAGAGAGGCTGAATACCGCACTGAGTCAATGCGCTCTTAGCCTCTCTGGTGTCAACACTGTCTGATTTTGGATTTTTTTTTTTTTTTTCCAAAATCAGACTTGACACCAGAGAGGCTGAATACCGCACTGAGTCAATGTGGTCTTAGCCTCTCTGGTGTCAACACTCTGTCTGATTTTGGAATTTTTTTTTTTTTCCAAAATCAGACTTGACACCAGAGAGGCTGAATACCGCACTGAGTCAATGCGCTCTTAGCCTCTCTGGTGTCAACACTGTCTGATTTTGGATTTTTTTTTTTTTTTTTTTCCAAAATCAGACTTGACACCAGAGAGGCTGCATACCGCACTGAGTCAATGCGGTCTTAGCCTCTCTGGTGTCAACACTCTGTCTGATTTTGGATTTTTTTTTTTTTTTTCCAAAATCAGACTTGACACCAGAGAGGCTGAATACCGCACTGAGTCAATGCGGTCTTAGCCTCTCTGGTGTCAACACTCTGTCTGATTTTGGATTTTTTTTTTTTTTTTCCAAAATCAGACTTGACACCAGAGAGGCTGAATACCGCACTGAGTCAATGCGGTCTTAGCCTCTCTGGTGTCAACACTCTGTCTGATTTTGGATTTTTTTTTTTTTCCAAAATCAGACTTGACACCAGAGAGGCTGAATACCGCACTGAGTCAATGCGGTCTTAGCCTCTCTGGTGTCAACACTCTGTCTGATTTTGGATTTTTTTTTTTTTTTTCCAAAATCAGACTTGACACCAGAGAGGCTGAATACCGCACTGAGTTAATACGCTCTTAGCCTCTCTGGTCTCAACACTCTGTCTGATTTTGGATTTTTTTTTTTTTTTTTCCAAAATCAGACTTGACACCAGAGAGGCTGCATACCGCACTGAGTCAATGCGGTCTTAGCCTCTCTGGTGTCAACACTCTGTCTGATTTTGGATTTTTTTTTTTTTTTCCAAAATCAGACTTGACACCAGAGAGGCTGAATACCGCACTGAGTCAATGCGGTCTTAGCCTCTCTGGTGTCAACACTCTGTCTGATTTTGGATTTTTTTTTTTTTTTTCCAAAATCAGACTTGACACCAGAGAGGCTGAATACCGCACTGAGTCAATACGCTCTTAGCCTCTCTGGTCTCAACACTCTGTCTGATTTTGGATTTTTTTTTTTTTTTTCCAAAATCAGACTTGACACCAGAGAGGCTGAATACCGCACTGAGTCAATGCGGTCTTAGCCTCTCTGGTGTCAACACTCTGTCTGATTTTGGATTTTTTTTTTTTTTTTCCAAAATCAAAATTGACACCAGAGAGGCTGAATACAGCACTGAGTCAATGCGGTCTTAGCCTCTCTGGTGTCAACACTCTGTCTGATTTTGGATTTTTTTTTTTTTTTTCCAAAATCAGACTTGACACCAGAGAGGCTGAATACCGCACTGAGTCAATGCAGTCTTAGCCTCTCTGGTGTCAACACTCTGTCTGATTTTGGATTTTTTTTTTTTTTCCAAAATCAGACTTGACACCAGAGAGGCTGAATACCGCACTGAGTCAATACGCTCTTAGCCTCTCTGGTCTCAACACTCTGTCTGATTTTGGATTTTTTTTTTTTTTTTTTCCAAAATCAGACTTGACACCAGAGAGGCTGCATACCGCACTGAGTCAATGCGGTCTTAGCCTCTCTGGTGTCAACACTCTGTCTGATTTTGGATTTTTTTTTTTTTTTTTCCAAAATCAGACTTGACACCAGAGAGGCTGAATACCGCACTGAGTCAATGCGGTCTTAGCCTCTCTGGTGTCAACACTCTGTCTGATTTTGGATTTTTTTTTTTTTTTTCCAAAATCAGACTTGACACCAGAGAGGCTGAATACCGCACTGAGTCAATGCGGTCTTAGCCTCTCTGGTGTCAACACTCTGTCTGATTTTGGATTTTTTTTTTTTTTTTTCCAAAATCAGACTTGACACCAGAGAGGCTGAATACCGCACTGAGTCAATGCGGTCTTAGCCTCTCTGGTGTCAACACTCTGTCTGATTTTGGATTTTTTTTTTTTTTTTTTTTCCAAAATCAGACTTGACACCAGAGAGGCTGCATACCGCACTGAGTCAATGCGGTCTTAGCCTCTCTGGTCTCAACACTCTGTCTGATTTTGGATTTTTTTTTTTTTTTCCAAAATCAGACTTGACACCAGAGAGGCTGAATACCGCACTGAGTCAATGCGCTCTTAGCCTCTCTGGTGTCAACACTGTCTGATTTTGGATTTTTTTTTTTTTTTTCCAAAATCAGACTTGACACCAGAGAGGCTGAATACCGCACTGAGTCAATGTGGTCTTAGCCTCTCTGGTCTCAACACTCTGTCTGATTTTGGATTTTTTTTTTTTTTTCCAAAATCAGACTTGACACCAGAGAGGCTGAATACCGCACTGAGTCAATGCGGTCTTAGCCTCTCTGGTGTCAACACTCTGTCTGATTTTGGATTTTTTTTTTTTTTTTTCCAAAATCAGACTTGACACCAGAGAGGCTGAATACTGCACTGAGTCAATGCGGTCTTAGCCTCTCTGGTGTCAACACTCTGTCTGATTTTGGATTTTTTTTTTTTTTTCCAAAATCAGACTTGACACCAGAGAGGCTGAATACCGCACTGAGTCAATGCGCTCTTAGCCTCTCTGGTGTCAACACTGTCTGATTTTGGATTTTTTTTTTTTTTTTTTTCCAAAATCAGACTTGACACCAGAGAGGCTGCATACCGCACTGAGTCAATGCGGTCTTAGCCTCTCTGGTGTCAACACTCTGTCTGATTTTGGATTTTTTTTTTTTTTTTCCAAAATCAGACTTGACACCAGAGAGGCTGAATACCGCACTGAGTCAATGCGGTCTTAGCCTCTCTGGTGTCAACACTCTGTCTGATTTTGGATTTTTTTTTTTTTTTTCCAAAATCAGACTTGACACCAGAGAGGCTGAATACCGCACTGAGTCAATGCAGTCTTAGCCTCTCTGGTGTCAACACTCTGTCTGATTTTGGATTTTTTTTTTTTTTTCCCAAAATCAGACTTGACACCAGAGAGGCTGAATACCGCACTGAGTCAATGCGGTCTTAGCCTCTCTGGTGTCAACACTCTGTCTGATTTTGGATTTTTTTTTTTTTTTTTTTCCCAAAATCAGACTTGACACCAGAGAGGCTGCATACCGCACTGAGTCAATGCGGTCTTAGCCTCTCTGGTCTCAACACTCTGTCTGATTTTGGATTTTTTTTTTTTTTTTCCAAAATCAGACTTGACACCAGAGAGGCTGAATACCGCACTGAGTCAATGCGCTCTTAGCCTCTCTGGTGTCAACACTGTCTGATTTTGGATTTTTTTTTTTTTTTTCCAAAATCAGACTTGACACCAGAGAGGCTGAATACCGCACTGAGTCAATGTGGTCTTAGCCTCTCTGGTTTCAACACTCTGTCTGATTTTGGATTTTTTTTTTTTTTTCCAAAATCAGACTTGACACCAGAGAGGCTGAATACCGCACTGAGTCAATGCGGTCTTAGCCTCTCTGGTGTCAACACTCTGTCTGATTTTGGATTTTTTTTTTTTTTTTTCCAAAATCAGACTTGACACCAGAGAGGCTGAATAC
The DNA here is from genome assembly GCF_964638095.1 of Poromitra crassiceps. NCBI lineage: Eukaryota > Metazoa > Chordata > Actinopteri > Beryciformes > Melamphaidae > Poromitra > Poromitra crassiceps. Next base: position 25,850 of record NW_028151477.1, on the reverse strand, counting down.
TGCACTGAGTCAATGCGGTCTTAGCCTCTCTGGTGTCAACACTCTGTCTGATTTTGGAATTTTTTTTTTTTTCCAAAATCAGACTTGACACCAGAGAGGCTGAATACCGCACTGAGTCAATGCGCTCTTAGCCTCTCTGGTGTCAACACTGTCTGATTTTGGATTTTTTTTTTTTTTTTTTTCCAAAATCAGACTTGACACCAGAGAGGCTGCATACCGCACTGAGTCAATGCGGTCTTAGCCTCTCTGGTGTCAACACTCTGTCTGATTTTGGATTTTTTTTTTTTTTTTCCAAAATCAGACTTGACACCAGAGAGGCTGAATACCGCACTGAGTCAATGCGGTCTTAGCCTCTCTGGTGTCAACACTCTGTCTGATTTTGGATTTTTTTTTTTTTTTTCCAAAATCAGACTTGACACCAGAGAGGCTGAATACCGCACTGAGTCAATGCGGTCTTAGCCTCTCTGGTGTCAACACTCTGTCTGATTTTGGATTTTTTTTTTTTTCCAAAATCAGACTTGACACCAGAGAGGCTGAATACCGCACTGAGTCAATGCGGTCTTAGCCTCTCTGGTGTCAACACTCTGTCTGATTTTGGATTTTTTTTTTTTTTTTCCAAAATCAGACTTGACACCAGAGAGGCTGAATACCGCACTGAGTTAATACGCTCTTAGCCTCTCTGGTCTCAACACTCTGTCTGATTTTGGATTTTTTTTTTTTTTTTTCCAAAATCAGACTTGACACCAGAGAGGCTGCATACCGCACTGAGTCAATGCGGTCTTAGCCTCTCTGGTGTCAACACTCTGTCTGATTTTGGATTTTTTTTTTTTTTTCCAAAATCAGACTTGACACCAGAGAGGCTGAATACCGCACTGAGTCAATGCGGTCTTAGCCTCTCTGGTGTCAACACTCTGTCTGATTTTGGATTTTTTTTTTTTTTTTCCAAAATCAGACTTGACACCAGAGAGGCTGAATACCGCACTGAGTCAATACGCTCTTAGCCTCTCTGGTCTCAACACTCTGTCTGATTTTGGATTTTTTTTTTTTTTTTCCAAAATCAGACTTGACACCAGAGAGGCTGAATACCGCACTGAGTCAATGCGGTCTTAGCCTCTCTGGTGTCAACACTCTGTCTGATTTTGGATTTTTTTTTTTTTTTCCAAAATCAAAATTGACACCAGAGAGGCTGAATACCGCACTGAGTCAATGCGGTCTTAGCCTCTCTGGTGTCAACACTCTGTCTGATTTTGGATTTTTTTTTTTTTTTTCCAAAATCAGACTTGACACCAGAGAGGCTGAATACCGCACTGAGTCAATGCAGTCTTAGCCTCTCTGGTGTCAACACTCTGTCTGATTTTGGATTTTTTTTTTTTTTTCCAAAATCAGACTTGACACCAGAGAGGCTGAATACCGCACTGAGTCAATACGCTCTTAGCCTCTCTGGTCTCAACACTCTGTCTGATTTTGGATTTTTTTTTTTTTTTTTTCCAAAATCAGACTTGACACCAGAGAGGCTGCATACCGCACTGAGTCAATGCGGTCTTAGCCTCTCTGGTGTCAACACTCTGTCTGATTTTGGATTTTTTTTTTTTTTTTTCCAAAATCAGACTTGACACCAGAGAGGCTGAATACCGCACTGAGTCAATGCGGTCTTAGCCTCTCTGGTGTCAACACTCTGTCTGATTTTGGATTTTTTTTTTTTTTTTTTCCAAAATCAGACTTGACACCAGAGAGGCTGAATACCGCACTGAGTCAATGCGGTCTTAGCCTCTCTGGTGTCAACACTCTGTCTGATTTTGGATTTTTTTTTTTTTTTTTTTTCCAAAATCAGACTTGACACCAGAGAGGCTGCATACCGCACTGAGTCAATGCGGTCTTAGCCTCTCTGGTGTCAACACTGTCTGATTTTGGATTTTTTTTTTTTTTTTCCAAAATCAGACTTGACACCAGAGAGGCTGAATACCGCACTGAGTCAATGTGGTCTTAGCCTCTCTGGTCTCAACACTCTGTCTGATTTTGGATTTTTTTTTTTTTTTCCAAAATCAGACTTGACACCAGAGAGGCTGAATACCGCACTGAGTCAATGCGGTCTTAGCCTCTCTGGTGTCAACACTCTGTCTGATTTTGGATTTTTTTTTTTTTTTTTCCAAAATCAGACTTGACACCAGAGAGGCTGAATACTGCACTGAGTCAATGCGGTCTTAGCCTCTCTGGTGTCAACACTCTGTCTGATTTTGGATTTTTTTTTTTTTTCCAAAATCAGACTTGACACCAGAGAGGCTGAATACCGCACTGAGTCAATGCGCTCTTAGCCTCTCTGGTGTCAACACTGTCTGATTTTGGATTTTTTTTTTTTTTTTTTTCCAAAATCAGACTTGACACCAGAGAGGCTGCATACCGCACTGAGTCAATGCGGTCTTAGCCTCTCTGGTGTCAACACTCTGTCTGATTTTGGATTTTTTTTTTTTTTTTCCAAAATCAGACTTGACACCAGAGAGGCTGAATACCGCACTGAGTCAATGCGGTCTTAGCCTCTCTGGTGTCAACACTCTGTCTGATTTTGGATTTTTTTTTTTTTTTTCCAAAATCAGACTTGACACCAGAGAGGCTGAATACCGCACTGAGTCAATGCGTTCTTAGCCTCTCTGGTGTCAACACTCTGTCTGATTTTGGATTTTTTTTTTTTTCCAAAATCAGACTTGACACCAGAGAGGCTGAATACCGCACTGAGTCAATGCGGTCTTAGCCTCTCTGGTGTCAACACTCTGTCTGATTTTGGATTTTTTTTTTTTTTTTCCAGAATCAGACTTGACACCAGAGAGGCTGAATACCGCACTGAGTTAATACGCTCTTAGCCTCTCTGGTCTCAACACTCTGTCTGATTTTGGATTTTTTTTTTTTTTTTTCCAAAATCAGACTTGACACCAGAGAGGCTGCATACCGCACTGAGTCAATGCGGTCTTAGCCTATCTGGTGTCAACACTCTGTCTGATTTTGGATTTTTTTTTTTTTTTCCAAAATCAGACTTGACACCAGAGAGGCTGAATACTGCACTGAGTCAATGCGGTCTTAGCCTCTCTGGTGTCAACACTCTGTCTGATTTTGGATTTTTTTTTTTTTTTTCCAAAATCAGACTTGACACCAGAGAGGCTGAATACCGCACTGAGTCAATACGCTCTTAGCCTCTCTGGTCTCAACACTCTGTCTGATTTTGGATTTTTTTTTTTTTTTTCCAAAATCAGACTTGACACCAGAGAGGCTGAATACCGCACTGAGTCAATGCGGTCTTAGCCTCTCTGGTGTCAACACTCTGTCTGATTTTGGATTTGTTTGTTTTTTTCCAAAATCAAAATTGACACCAGAGAGGCTGCATACCGCACTGAGTCAATGCGGTCTTAGCCTCTCTGGTGTCAACACTCTGTCTGATTTTGGATTTTTTTTTTTTTTTTCCAAAATCAGACTTGACACCAGAGAGGCTGAATACCGCACTGAGTCAATGCGGTCTTAGCCTCTCTGGTGTCAACACTCTGTCTGATTTTGGATTTTTTTTTTTTTTTCCAAAATCAGACTTGACACCAGAGAGGCTGAATACCGCACTGAGTCAATGCGGTCTTAGCCTCTCTGGTGTCAACACTCTGTCTGATTTTGGATTTTTTTTTTTTTTTTCCAAAATCAGACTTGACACCAGAGAGGCTGAATACCGCACTGAGTCAATGCGGTCTTAGCCTCTCTGGTGTCAACACTCTGTCTGATTTTGGATTTTTTTTTTTTTTTCCAAAATCAGATTTGACACCAGAGAGGCTGCATACCGCACTGAGTCAATGCGGTCTTAGCCTCTCTGGTGTCAACACTCTGTCTGATTTTGGATTTTTTTTTTTTTTTCCAAAATCAGACTTGACACCAGAGAGGCTGAATACCGCACTGAGTCAATGCGGTCTTAGCCTCTCTGGTGTCAACACTCTGTCTGATTTTGGATTTTTTTTTTTTTTTCCAAAATCAGACTTGACACCAGAGAGGCTGAATACCGCACTGAGTCAATGCGGTCTTAGCCTCTCTGGTGTCAACACTCTGTCTGATTTTGGATTTTTTTTTTTTTTTTCCAAAATCAGACTTGACACCAGAGAGGCTGAATACCGCACTGAGTCAATGCAGTCTTAGCCTCTCTGGTGTCAACACTCTGTCTGATTTTGGATTTTTTTTTTTTTTTTCCAAAATCAGACTTGACACCAGAGAGGCTGAATACCGCACTGAGTCAATACGCTCTTAGCCTCTCTGGTCTCAACACTCTGTCTGATTTTGGATTTTTTTTTTTTTTTTCCAAAATCAGACTTGACACCAGAGAGGCTGAATACCGCACTGAGTCAATGCGGTCTTAGCCTCTCTGGTGTCAACACTCTGTCTGATTTTGGATTTTTTTTTCTTTTTTCCAAAATCAGACTTGACACCAGAGAGGCTGAATACCGCACTGAGTCAATACGCTCTTAGCCTCTCTGGTCTCAACACTCTGTCTGATTTTGGATTTTTTTTTTTTTTTTTTCCAAAATCAGACTTGACACCAGAGAGGCTGCATACCGCACTGAGTCAATGCGGTCTTAGCCTCTCTGGTGTCAACACTCTGTCTGATTTTGGATTTTTTTTTTTTTTTTTCCAAAATCAGACTTGACACCAGAGAGGCTGAATACCGCACTGAGTCAATGCGGTCTTAGCCTCTCTGGTGTCAACACTCTGTCTGATTTTGGATTTTTTTTTTTTTTTTTCCAAAATCAGACTTGACACCAGAGAGGCTGAATACCGCACTGAGTCAATGCGGTCTTAGCCTCTCTGGTGTCAACACTCTGTCTGATTTTGGATTTTTTTTTTTTTTTTCCCAAAATCAGACTTGACACCAGAGAGGCTGAATACCGCACTGAGTCAATGCAGTCTTAGCCTCTCTGGTGTCAACACTCTGTCTGATTTTGGATTTTTTTTTTTTTTTCCCAAAATCAGACTTGACACCAGAGAGGCTGAATACCGCACTGAGTCAATGCGGTCTTAGCCTCTCTGGTGTCAACACTCTGTCTGATTTTGGATTTTTTTTTTTTTTTTTTTTCCAAAATCAGACTTGACACCAGAGAGGCTGCATACCGCACTGAGTCAATGCGGTCTTAGCCTCTCTGGTGTCAACACTGTCTGATTTTGGATTTTTTTTTTTTTCCAAAATCAGACTTGACACCAGAGAGGCTGAATACCGCACTGAGTCAATGCGGTCTTAGCCTCTCTGGTGTCAACACTCTGTCTGATTTTGGATTTTTTTTTTTTTTTTCCAAAATCAGACTTGACACCAGAGAGGCTGAATACCGCACTGAATTAATACGCTCTTAGCCTCTCTGGTCTCAACACTCTGTCTGATTTTGGATTTTTTTTTTTTTTTTTCCAAAATCAGACTTGACACCAGAGAGGCTGCATACCGCACTGAGTCAATGCAGTCTTAGCCTCTCTGGTGTCAACACTCTGTCTGATTTTGGATTTTTTTTTTTTTTTCCAAAATCAGACTTGACACCAGAGAGGCTGAATACCGCACTGAGTCAATGCGGTCTTAGCCTCTCTGGTGTCAACACTCTGTCTGATTTTGGATTTTTTTTTTTTTTTTTCCAAAATCAGACTTGACACCAGAGAGGCTGAATACCGCACTGAGTCAATGCAGTCTTAGCCTCTCTGGTGTCAACACTCTGTCTGATTTTGGATTTTTTTTTTTTTTTCCAAAATCAGACTTGACACCAGAGAGGCTGAATACCGCACTGAGTCAATGCGGTCTTAGCCTCTCTGGTGTCAACACTCTGTCTGATTTTGGATTTTTTTTTTTTTTTCCAAAATCAGACTTGACACCAGAGAGGCTGAATACCGCACTGAGTCAATGCGGTCTTAGCCTCTCTGGTGTCAACACTCTGTCTGATTTTGGATTTTTTTTTTTTTTTCCCAAAATCAGACTTGACACCAGAGAGGCTGAATACCGCACTGAGTCAATGCGGTCTTAGCCTCTCTGGTGTCAACACTCTGTCTGATTTTGGATTTTTTTTTTTTTCCAAAATCAGACTTGACACCAGAGAGGCTGAATACCGCACTGAGTCAATGCGGTCTTAGCCTCTCTGGTGTCAACACTCTGTCTGATTTTGGATTTTTTTTTTTTTTTCCCAAAATCAGACTTGACACCAGAGAGGCTGAATACCGCACTGAGTCAATGCGGTCTTAGCCTCTCTGGTGTCAACACTCTGTCTGATTTTGGATTTTTTTTTTTTTTTTTTCCAAAATCAGACTTGACACCAGAGAGGCTGCATACCGCACTGAGTCAATGCGGTATTAGCCTCTCTGGTGTCAACACTCTGTCTGATTTTGGATTTTTTTTTTTTTTTCCAAAATCAGACTTGACACCAGAGAGGCTGAATACCGCACTGAGTCAATGCGGTCTTAGCCTCTCTGGTGTCAACACTCTGTCTGATTTTGGATTTTTTTTTTTTTTCCAAAATCAGACTTGACACCAGAGAGGCTGAATACCGCACTGAGTCAATGCGGTCTTAGCCTCTCTGGTGTCAACACTCTGTCTGATTTTGGATTTTTTTTTTTTTCCAAAATCAGACTTGACACCAGAGAGGCTGAATACCGCACTGAGTCAATGCGGTCTTAGCCTCTCTGGTGTCAACACTCTGTCTGATTTTGGATTATTTTTTTTTTTTCCCAAAATCAGACTTGACACCAGAGAGGCTGAATACCGCACTGAGTCAATACGCTCTTAGCCTCTCTGGTCTCAACACTCTGTCTGATTTTGGATTTTTTTTTTTTTTTTCCAAAATCAGACTTGACACCAGAGAGGCTGAATACCGCACTGAGTCAATGCGGTCTTAGCCTCTCTGGTGTCAACACTCTGTCTGATTTTGGATTTTTTTTTTTTTTTTTTTCCAAAATCAGACTTGACACCAGAGAGGCTGCATACCGCACTGAGTCAATGCGGTCTTAGCCTCTCTGGTGTCAACACTCTGTCTGATTTTGGATTTTTTTTTTTTTTTCCAAAATCAGACTTGACACCAGAGAGGCTGAATACCGCACTGAGTCAATGCGGTCTTAGCCTCTCTGGTGTCAACACTCTGTCTGATTTTGGATTTTTTTTTTTTTTTTTCAAAAATCAGACTTGACACCAGAGAGGCTGAATACCGCACTGAGTCAATGCAGTCTTAGCCTCTCTGGTGTCAACACTCTGTCTGATTTTGGATTTTTTTTTTTTCCAAAATCAGACTTGACACCAGAGAGGCTGAATACCGCACTGAGTCAATGCGGTCTTAGCCTCTCTGGTCTCAACACTCTGTCTGATTTTGGATTTTTTTTTTTTTTTTTTTTCCAAAATCAGACTTGACACCAGAGAGGCTGAATACCGCACTGAGTCAATGCGGTCTTAGCCTCTCTGGTCTCAACACTGTCTGATTTTGGATTTTTTTTTTTTTTTTCCAAAATCAGACTTGACACCAGAGAGGCTGAATACCGCACTGAGTCAATGCGCTCTTAGCCTCTCTGGTGTCAACACTGTCTGATTTTGGATTTTTTTTTTTTTTTTCCAAAATCAGACTTGACACCAGAGAGGCTGAATACCGCACTGAGTCAATGTGGTCTTAGCCTCTCTGGTCTCAACACTCTGTCTGATTTTGGATTTTTTTTTTTTTTTCCAAAATCAGACTTGACACCAGAGAGGCTGAATACCGCACTGAGTCAATGCGGTCTTAGCCTCTCTGGTGTCAACACTCTGTCTGATTTTGGATTTTTTTTTTTTTTTTTTCCAAAATCAGACTTGACACCAGAGAGGCTGAATACTGCACTGAGTCAATGCGGTCTTAGCCTCTCTGGTGTCAACACTCTGTCTGATTTTGGATTTTTTTTTTTTTTCCAAAATCAGACTTGACACCAGAGAGGCTGAATACCGCACTGAGTCAATGCGCTCTTAGCCTCTCTGGTGTCAACACTGTCTGATTTTGGATTTTTTTTTTTTTTTTTTTCCAAAATCAGACTTGACACCAGAGAGGCTGCATACCGCACTGAGTCAATGCGGTCTTAGCCTCTCTGGTGTCAACACTCTGTCTGATTTTGGATTTTTTTTTTTTTTTTCCAAAATCAGACTTGACACCAGAGAGGCTGAATACCGCACTCAGTCAATGCGGTCTTAGCCTCTCTGGTGTCAACACTCTGTCTGATTTTGGATTTTTTTTTTTTTTTTCCAAAATCAGACTTGACACCAGAGAGGCTGAATACCGCACTGAGTCAATGCGGTCTTAGCCTCTCTGGTGTCAACACTCTGTCTGATTTTGGATTTTTTTTTTTTTCCAAAATCAGACTTGACACCAGAGAGGCTGAATACCGCACTGAGTCAATGCGGTCTTAGCCTCTCTGGTGTCAACACTCTGTCTGATTTTGGATTTTTTTTTTTTTTTTCCAAAATCAGACTTGACACCAGAGAGGCTGAATACCGCACTGAGTTAATACGCTCTTAGCCTCTCTGGTCTCAACACTCTGTCTGATTTTGGATTTTTTTTTTTTTTTTCCAAAATCAGACTTGACACCAGAGAGGCTGCATACCGCACTGAGTCAATGCGGTCTTAGCCTCTCTGGTGTCAACACTCTGTCTGATTTTGGATTTTTTTTTTTTTTTCCAAAATCAGACTTGACACCAGAGAGGCTGAATACCGCACTGAGTCAATGCGGTCTTAGCCTCTCTGGTGTCAACACTCTGTCTGATTTTGGATTTTTTTTTTTTTTTTCCAAAATCAGACTTGACACCAGAGAGGCTGAAAACCGCACTGAGTCAATACGCTCTTAGCCTCTCTGGTCTCAACACTCTGTCTGATTTTGGATTTTTTTTTTTTTTTTCCAAAATCAGACTTGACACCAGAGAGGCTGAATACCGCACTGAGTCAATGCGGTCTTAGCCTCTCTGGTGTCAACACTCTGTCTGATTTTGGATTTTTTTTTTTTTTTCCAAAATCAAAATTGACACCAGAGAGGCTGAATACCGCACTGAGTCAATGCGGTCTTAGCCTCTCTGGTGTCAACACTCTGTCTGATTTTGGATTTTTTTTTTTTTTTCCAAAATCAGACTTGACACCAGAGAGGCTGCATACCGCACTGAGTCAATGCGGTCTTAGCCTCTCTGGTGTCAACACTCTGTCTGATTTTGGATTTTTTTTTTTTTTTTCCAAAATCAGACTTGACACCAGAGAGGCTGAATACCGCACTGAGTCAATGCGGTCTTAGCCTCTCTGGTGTCAACACTCTGTCTGATTTTGGATTTTTTTTTTTTTTTTCCAAAATCAGACTTGACACCAGAGAGGCTGAATACCGCACTGAGTCAATGCAGTCTTAGCCTCTCTGGTGTCAACACTCTGTCTGATTTTGGATTTTTTTTTTTTTTTTCCAAAATCAGACTTGACACCAGAGAGGCTGAATACCGCACTGAGTCAATACGCTCTTAGCCTCTCTGGTCTCAACACTCTGTCTGATTTTGGATTTTTTTTTTTTTTTTCCAAAATCAGACTTGACACCAGAGAGGCTGAATACCGCACTGAGTCAATGCGGTCTTAGCCTCTCTGGTGTCAACACTCTGTCTGATTTTGGATTTTTTTTTCTTTTTTCCAAAATCAGACTTGACACCAGAGAGGCTGAATACCGCACTGAGTCAATACGCTCTTAGCCTCTCTGGTCTCAACACTCTGTCTGATTTTGGATTTTTTTTTTTTTTTTTCCAAAATCAGACTTGACACCAGAGAGGCTGCATACCGCACTGAGTCAATGCGGTCTTAGCCTCTCTGGTGTCAACACTCTGTCTGATTTTGGATTTTTTTTTTTTTTTTCCAAAATCAGACTTGACACCAGAGAGGCTGAATACCGCACTGAGTCAATGCGGTCTTAGCCTCTCTGGTGTCAACACTCTGTCTGATTTTGGATTTTTTTTTTTTTTTTCCAAAATCAGACTTGACACCAGAGAGGCTGAATACCGCACTGAGTCAATGCGGTCTTAGCCTCTCTGGTGTCAACACTCTGTCTGATTTTGGATTTTTTTTTTTTTTTTTCCAAAATCAGACTTGACACCAGAGAGGCTGAATACCGCACTGAGTCAATGCAGTCTTAGCCTCTCTGGTGTCAACACTCTGTCTGATTTTGGATTTTTTTTTTTTTTTCCCAAAATCAGACTTGACACCAGAGAGGCTGAATACCGCACTGAGTCAATGCGGTCTTAGCCTCTCTGGTGTCAACACTCTGTCTGATTTTGGATTTTTTTTTTTTTTTTTTTTCCAAAATCAGACTTGACACCAGAGAGGCTGCATACCGCACTGAGTCAATGCGGTCTTAGCCTCTCTGGTCTCAACACTCTGTCTGATTTTGGATTTTTTTTTTTTTTTTCCAAAATCAGACTTGACACCAGAGAGGCTGAATACCGCACTGAGTCAATGCGCTCTTAGCCTCTCTGGTGTCAACACTGTCTGATTTTGGATTTTTTTTTTTTTTTTCCAAAATCAGACTTGACACCAGAGAGGCTGAATACCGCACTGAGTCAATGTGGTCTTAGCCTCTCTGGTTTCAACACTCTGTCTGATTTTGGATTTTTTTTTTTTTTTCCAAAATCAGACTTGACACCAGAGAGGCTGAATACCGCACTGAGTCAATGCGGTCTTAGCCTCTCTGGTGTCAACACTCTGTCTGATTTTGGATTTTTTTTTTTTTTTTCCAAAATCAGACTTGACACCAGAGAGGCTGAATACTGCACTGAGTCAATGCGGTCTTAGCCTCTCTGGTGTCAACACTCTGTCTGATTTTGGAATTTTTTTTTTTTTCCAAAATCAGACTTGACACCAGAGAGGCTGAATACCGCACTGAGTCAATGCGCTCTTAGCCTCTCTGGTGTCAACACTGTCTGATTTTGGATTTTTTTTTTTTTTTTTTTCCAAAATCAGACTTGACACCAGAGAGGCTGCATACCGCACTGAGTCAATGCGGTCTTAGCCTCTCTGGTGTCAACACTCTGTCTGATTTTGGATTTTTTTTTTTTTTTTCCAAAATCAGACTTGACACCAGAGAGGCTGAATACCGCACTGAGTCAATGCGGTCTTAGCCTCTCTGGTGTCAACACTCTGTCTGATTTTGGAATTTTTTTTTTTTTTTCCAAAATCAGACTTGACACCAGAGAGGCTGAATACCGCACTGAGTCAATGCGGTCTTAGCCTCTCTGGTGTCAACACTCTGTCTGATTTTGGATTTTTTTTTTTTTCCAAAATCAGACTTGACACCAGAGAGGCTGAATACCGCACTGAGTCAATGCGGTCTTAGCCTCTCTGGTGTCAACACTCTGTCTGATTTTGGATTTTTTTTTTTTTTTTCCAAAATCAGACTTGACACCAGAGAGGCTGAATACCGCACTGAGTTAATACGCTCTTAGCCTCTCTGGTCTCAACACTCTGTCTGATTTTGGATTTTTTTTTTTTTTTTTCCAAAATCAGACTTGACACCAGAGAGGCTGCATACCGCACTGAGTCAATGCGGTCTTAGCCTCTCTGGTGTCAACACTCTGTCTGATTTTGGATTTTTTTTTTTTTTTCCAAAATCAGACTTGACACCAGAGAGGCTGAATACCGCACTGAGTCAATACGCTCTTAGCCTCTCTGGTCTCAACACTCTGTCTGATTTTGGATTTTTTTTTTTTTTTTCCAAAATCAGACTTGACACCAGAGAGGCTGAATACCGCACTGAGTCAATGCGGTCTTAGCCTCTCTGGTGTCAACACTCTGTCTGATTTTGGATTTTTTTTTCTTTTTTCCAAAATCAGACTTGACACCAGAAAGGCTGAATACCGCACTGAGTCAATACGCTCTTAGCCTCTCTGGTCTCAACACTCTGTCTGATTTTGGATTTTTTTTTTTTTTTTTTCCAAAATCAGACTTGACACCAGAGAGGCTGCATACCGCACTGAGTCAATGCGGTCTTAGCCTCTCTGGTGTCAACACTCTGTCTGATTTTGGATTTTTTTTTTTTTCCAAAATCAGACTTGACACCAGAGAGGCTGAATACCGCACTGAGTCAATGCGGTCTTAGCCTCTCTGGTGTCAACACTCTGTCTGATTTTGGATTTTTTTTTTTTTTTTCCAAAATCAGACTTGACACCAGAGAGGCTGAATACCGCACTGAGTTAATACGCTCTTAGCCTCTCTGGTCTCAACACTCTGTCTGATTTTGGATTTTTTTTTTTTTTTTTCCAAAATCAGACTTGACACCAGAGAGGCTGCATACCGCACTGAGTCAATGCGGTCTTAGCCTCTCTGGTGTCAACACTCTGTCTGATTTTGGATTTTTTTTTTTTTTTCCAAAATCAGACTTGACACCAGAGAGGCTGAATACCGCACTGAGTCAATGCGGTCTTAGCCTCTCTGGTGTCAACACTCTGTCTGATTTTGGATTTTTTTTTTTTTTTTCCAAAATCAGACTTGACACCAGAGAGGCTGAATACCGCACTGAGTCAATACGCTCTTAGCCTCTCTGGTCTCAACACTCTGTCTGATTTTGGATTTTTTTTTTTTTTTTCCAAAATCAGACTTGACACCAGAGAGGCTGAATACCGCACTGAGTCAATGCGGTCTTAGCCTCTCTGGTGTCAACACTCTGTCTGATTTTGGATTTTTTTTTTTTTTTCCAAAATCAAAATTGACACCAGAGAGGCTGAATACCGCACTGAGTCAATGCGGTCTTAGCCTCTCTGGTGTCAACACTCTGTCTGATTTTGGATTTTTTTTTTTTTTTTCCAAAATCAGACTTGACACCAGAGAGGCTGAATACCGCACTGAGTCAATGCAGTCTTAGCCTCTCTGGTGTCAACACTCTGTCTGATTTTGGATTTTTTTTTTTTTTTCCAAAATCAGACTTGACACCAGAGAGGCTGAATACCGCACTGAGTCAATACGCTCTTAGCCTCTCTGGTCTCAACACTCTGTCTGATTTTGGATTTTTTTTTTTTTTTTCCAAAATCAGACTTGACACCAGAGAGGCTGAATACCGCACTGAGTCAATGCGGTCTTAGCCTCTCTGGTGTCAACACTCTGTCTGATTTTGGATTTTTTTTTCTTTTTTCCAAAATCAGACTTGACACCAGAAAAGGCTGAATACCGCACTGAGTCAATACGCTCTTAGCCTCTCTGGTCTCAACACTCTGTCTGATTTTGGATTTTTTTTTTTTTTTTTTCCAAAATCAGACTTGACACCAGAGAGGCTGCATACCGCACTGAGTCAATGCGGTCTTAGCCTCTCTGGTGTCAACACTCTGTCTGATTTTGGATTTTTTTTTTTTTTTTCCAAAATCAGACTTGACACCAGAGAGGCTGAATACTGCACTGAGTCAATGCGGTCTTAGCCTCTCTGGTGTCAACACTCTGTCTGATTTTGGATTTTTTTTTTTTTTTTCCAAAATCAGACTTGACACCAGAGAGGCTGAATACCGCACTGAGTCAATGCGGTCTTAGCCTCTCTGGTGTCAACACTCTGTCTGATTTTGGATTTTTTTTTTTTTTTTTCCAAAATCAGACTTGACACCAGAGAGGCTGAATACCGCACTGAGTCAATGCGGTCTTAGCCTCTCTGGTGTCAACACTCTGTCTGATTTTGGATTTTTTTTTTTTTTTTTTTTCCAAAATCAGACTTGACACCAGAGAGGCTGCATACCGCACTGAGTCAATGCGGTCTTAGCCTCTCTGGTCTCAACACTCTGTCTGATTTTGGATTTTTTTTTTTTTTTCCAAAATCAGACTTGACACCAGAGAGGCTGAATACCGCACTGAGTCAATGCGCTCTTAGCCTCTCTGGTGTCAACACTGTCTGATTTTGGATTTTTTTTTTTTTTTTCCAAAATCAGACTTGACACCAGAGAGGCTGAATACCGCACTGAGTCAATGTGGTCTTAGCCTCTCTGGTCTCAACACTCTGTCTGATTTTGGATTTTTTTTTTTTTTTCCAAAATCAGACTTGACACCAGAGAGGCTGAATACCGCACTGAGTCAATGCGGTCTTAGCCTCTCTGGTGTCAACACTCTGTCTGATTTTGGATTTTTTTTTTTTTTTTTCCAAAATCAGACTTGACACCAGAGAGGCTGAATACTGCACTGAGTCAATGCGGTCTTAGCCTCTCTGGTGTCAACACTCTGTCTGATTTTGGATTTTTTTTTTTTTTCCAAAATCAGACTTGACACCAGAGAGGCTGAATACCGCACTGAGTCAATGCGCTCTTAGCCTCTCTGGTGTCAACACTGTCTGATTTTGGATTTTTTTTTTTTTTTTTTTCAAAAATCAGACTTGACACCAGAGAGGCTGCATACCGCACTGAGTCAATGCGGTCTTAGCCTCTCTGGTGTCAACACTCTGTCTGATTTTGGATTTTTTTTTTTTTTTTCCAAAATCAGACTTGACACCAGAGAGGCTGAATACCGCACTGAGTCAATGCGGTCTTAGCCTCTCTGGTGTCAACACTCTGTCTGATTTTGGATTTTTTTTTTTTTTTTCCAAAATCAGACTTGACACCAGAGAGGCTGAATACCGCACTGAGTCAATGCGTTCTTAGCCTCTCTGGTGTCAACACTCTGTCTGATTTTGGATTTTTTTTTTTTTCCAAAATCAGACTTGACACCAGAGAGGCTGAATACTGCACTGAGTCAATGCGGTCTTAGCCTCTCTGGTGTCAACACTCTGTCTGATTTTGGATTTTTTTTTTTTTTTCCAAAATCAGACTTGACACCAGAGAGGCTGAATACCGCACTGAGTCAATACGCTCTTAGCCTCTCTGGTCTCAACACTCTGTCTGATTTTGGATTTTTTTTTTTTTTTTCCAAAATCAGACTTGACACCAGAGAGGCTGAATACCGCACTGAGTCAATGCGGTCTTAGCCTCTCTGGTGTCAACACTCTGTCTGATTTTGGATTTTTTTTTTTTTTTCCAAAATCAAAATTGACACCAGAGAGGCTGCATACCGCACTGAGTCAATGCGGTCTTAGCCTCTCTGGTGTCAACACTCTGTCTGATTTTGGATTTTTTTTTTTTTTTTCCAAAATCAGACTTGACACCAGAGAGGCTGAATACCGCACTGAGTCAATGCGGTCTTAGCCTCTCTGGTGTCAACACTCTGTCTGATTTTGGATTTTTTTTTTTTTTTTCCAAAATCAGACTTGACACCAGAGAGGCTGAATACCGCACTGAGTCAATGCGGTCTTAGCCTCTCTGGTGTCAACACTCTGTCTGATTTTGGATTTTTTTTTTTTTTTTCCAAAATCAGACTTGACACCAGAGAGGCTGAATACCGCACTGAGTCAATGCGGTCTTAGCCTCTCTGGTGTCAACACTCTGTCTGATTTTGGATTTTTTTTTTTTTTTCCAAAATCAGATTTGACACCAGAGAGGCTGCATACCGCACTGAGTCAATGCGGTCTTAGCCTCTCTGGTGTCAACACTCTGTCTGATTTTGGATTTTTTTTTTTTTTTTCCAAAATCAGACTTGACACCAGAGAGGCTGAATACCGCACTGAGTCAATGCGGTCTTAGCCTCTCTGGTGTCAACACTCTGTCTGATTTTGGATTTTTTTTTTTTTTTCCAAAATCAGACTTGACACCAGAGAGGCTGAATACCGCACTGAGTCAATGCGGTCTTAGCCTCTCTGGTGTCAACACTCTGTCTGATTTTGGATTTTTTTTTTTTTTTTCCAAAATCAGACTTGACACCAGAGAGGCTGAATACCGCACTGAGTCAATGCAGTCTTAGCCTCTCTGGTGTCAACACTCTGTCTGATTTTGGATTTTTTTTTTTTTTTTCCAAAATCAGACTTGACACCAGAGAGGCTGAATACCGCACTGAGTCAATACGCTCTTAGCCTCTCTGGTCTCAACACTCTGTCTGATTTTGGATTTTTTTTTTTTTTTTCCAAAATCAGACTTGACACCAGAGAGGCTGAATACCGCACTGAGTCAATGCGGTCTTAGCCTCTCTGGTGTCAACACTCTGTCTGATTTTGGATTTTTTTTTCTTTTTTCCAAAATCAGACTTGACACCAGAAAGGCTGAATACCGCACTGAGTCAATACGCTCTTAGCCTCTCTGGTCTCAACACTCTGTCTGATTTTGGATTTTTTTTTTTTTTTTTTCCAAAATCAGACTTGACACCAGAGAGGCTGCATACCGCACTGAGTCAATGCGGTCTTAGCCTCTCTGGTGTCAACACTCTGTCTGATTTTGGATTTTTTTTTTTTTCCAAAATCAGACTTGACACCAGAGAGGCTGAATACCGCACTGAGTCAATGCGGTCTTAGCCTCTCTGGTGTCAACACTCTGTCTGATTTTGGATTTTTTTTTTTTTTTTCCAAAATCAGACTTGACACCAGAGAGGCTGAATACCGCACTGAGTTAATACGCTCTTAGCCTCTCTGGTCTCAACACTCTGTCTGATTTTGGATTTTTTTTTTTTTTTTTCCAAAATCAGACTTGACACCAGAGAGGCTGCATACCGCACTGAGTCAATGCGGTCTTAGCCTCTCTGGTGTCAACACTCTGTCTGATTTTGGATTTTTTTTTTTTTTTCCAAAATCAGACTTGACACCAGAGAGGCTGAATACCGCACTGAGTCAATGCGGTCTTAGCCTCTCTGGTGTCAACACTCTGTCTGATTTTGGATTTTTTTTTTTTTTTTCCAAAATCAGACTTGACACCAGAGAGGCTGAATACCGCACTGAGTCAATACGCTCTTAGCCTCTCTGGTCTCAACACTCTGTCTGATTTTGGATTTTTTTTTTTTTTTTCCAAAATCAGACTTGACACCAGAGAGGCTGAATACCGCACTGAGTCAATGCGGTCTTAGCCTCTCTGGTGTCAACACTCTGTCTGATTTTGGATTTTTTTTTTTTTTTCCAAAATCAAAATTGACACCAGAGAGGCTGAATACCGCACTGAGTCAATGCGGTCTTAGCCTCTCTGGTGTCAACACTCTGTCTGATTTTGGATTTTTTTTTTTTTTTTCCAAAATCAGACTTGACACCAGAGAGGCTGAATACCGCACTGAGTCAATGCAGTCTTAGCCTCTCTGGTGTCAACACTCTGTCTGATTTTGGATTTTTTTTTTTTTTTCCAAAATCAGACTTGACACCAGAGAGGCTGAATACCGCACTGAGTCAATACGCTCTTAGCCTCTCTGGTCTCAACACTCTGTCTGATTTTGGATTTTTTTTTTTTTTTTTCCAAAATCAGACTTGACACCAGAGAGGCTGAATACCGCACTGAGTCAATGCGGTCTTAGCCTCTCTGGTGTCAACACTCTGTCTGATTTTGGATTTTTTTTTCTTTTTTCCAAAATCAGACTTGACACCAGAAAAGGCTGAATACCGCACTGAGTCAATACGCTCTTAGCCTCTCTGGTCTCAACACTCTGTCTGATTTTGGATTTTTTTTTTTTTTTTTTCCAAAATCAGACTTGACACCAGAGAGGCTGCATACCGCACTGAGTCAATGCGGTCTTAGCCTCTCTGGTGTCAACACTCTGTCTGATTTTGGATTTTTTTTTTTTTTTTCCAAAATCAGACTTGACACCAGAGAGGCTGAATACTGCACTGAGTCAATGCGGTCTTAGCCTCTCTGGTGTCAACACTCTGTCTGATTTTGGATTTTTTTTTTTTTTTTCCAAAATCAGACTTGACACCAGAGAGGCTGAATACCGCACTGAGTCAATGCGGTCTTAGCCTCTCTGGTGTCAACACTCTGTCTGATTTTGGATTTTTTTTTTTTTTTTTCCAAAATCAGACTTGACACCAGAGAGGCTGAATACCGCACTGAGTCAATGCGGTCTTAGCCTCTCTGGTGTCAACACTCTGTCTGATTTTGGATTTTTTTTTTTTTTTTTTTCCAAAATCAGACTTGACACCAGAGAGGCTGCATACCGCACTGAGTCAATGCGGTCTTAGCCTCTCTGGTCTCAACACTCTGTCTGATTTTGGATTTTTTTTTTTTTTTTCCAAAATCAGACTTGACACCAGAGAGGCTGAATACCGCACTGAGTCAATGCGCTCTTAGCCTCTCTGGTGTCAACACTGTCTGATTTTGGATTTTTTTTTTTTTTTTCCAAAATCAGACTTGACACCAGAGAGGCTGAATACCGCACTGAGTCAATGTGGTCTTAGCCTCTCTGGTCTCAACACTCTGTCTGATTTTGGATTTTTTTTTTTTTTTCCAAAATCAGACTTGACACCAGAGAGGCTGAATACCGCACTGAGTCAATGCGGTCTTAGCCTCTCTGGTGTCAACACTCTGTCTGATTTTGGATTTTTTTTTTTTTTTTTCCAAAATCAGACTTGACACCAGAGAGGCTGAATACTGCACTGAGTCAATGCGGTCTTAGCCTCTCTGGTGTCAACACTCTGTCTGATTTTGGATTTTTTTTTTTTTTTCCAAAATCAGACTTGACACCAGAGAGGCTGAATACCGCACTGAGTCAATGCGCTCTTAGCCTCTCTGGTGTCAACACTGTCTGATTTTGGATTTTTTTTTTTTTTTTTTCAAAAATCAGACTTGACACCAGAGAGGCTGCATACCGCACTGAGTCAATGCGGTCTTAGCCTCTCTGGTGTCAACACTCTGTCTGATTTTGGATTTTTTTTTTTTTTTTCCAAAATCAGACTTGACACCAGAGAGGCTGAATACCGCACTGAGTCAATGCGGTCTTAGCCTCTCTGGTGTCAACACTCTGTCTGATTTTGGATTTTTTTTTTTTTTTTCCAAAATCAGACTTGACACCAGAGAGGCTGAATACCGCACTGAGTCAATGCGTTCTTAGCCTCTCTGGTGTCAACACTCTGTCTGATTTTGGATTTTTTTTTTTTTCCAAAATCAGACTTGACACCAGAGAGGCTGAATACTGCACTGAGTCAATGCGGTCTTAGCCTCTCTGGTGTCAACACTCTGTCTGATTTTGGATTTTTTTTTTTTTTTTCCAAAATCAGACTTGACACCAGAGAGGCTGAATACCGCACTGAGTCAATACGCTCTTAGCCTCTCTGGTCTCAACACTCTGTCTGATTTTGGATTTTTTTTTTTTTTTTCCAAAATCAGACTTGACACCAGAGAGGCTGAATACCGCACTGAGTCAATGCGGTCTTAGCCTCTCTGGTGTCAACACTCTGTCTGATTTTGGATTTTTTTTTTTTTTTCCAAAATCAAAATTGACACCAGAGAGGCTGCATACCGCACTGAGTCAATGCGGTCTTAGCCTCTCTGGTGTCAACACTCTGTCTGATTTTGGATTTTTTTTTTTTTTTTCCAAAATCAGACTTGACACCAGAGAGGCTGAATACCGCACTGAGTCAATGCGGTCTTAGCCTCTCTGGTGTCAACACTCTGTCTGATTTTGGATTTTTTTTTTTTTTTTCCAAAATCAGACTTGACACCAGAGAGGCTGAATACCGCACTGAGTCAATGCGGTCTTAGCCTCTCTGGTGTCAACACTCTGTCTGATTTTGGATTTTTTTTTTTTTTTTCCAAAATCAGACTTGACACCAGAGAGGCTGAATACCGCACTGAGTCAATGCGGTCTTAGCCTCTCTGGTGTCAACACTCTGTCTGATTTGGATTTTTTTTTTTTTTTTCCAAAATCAGACTTGACACCAGAGAGGCTGCATACCGCACTGAGTCAATGCGGTCTTAGCCTCTCTGGTGTCAACACTCTGTCTGATTTTGGATTTTTTTTTTTTTTTTTCCAAAATCAGACTTGACACCAGAGAGGCTGAATACCGCACTGAGTCAATGCGGTCTTAGCCTCTCTGGTGTCAACACTCTGTCTGATTTTGGATTTTTTTTTTTTTTTTCCAAAATCAGACTTGACACCAGAGAGGCTGAATACCGCACTGAGTCAATGCGGTCTTAGCCTCTCTGGTGTCAACACTCTGTCTGATTTTGGATTTTTTTTTTTTTTTTCCAAAATCAGACTTGACACCAGAGAGGCTGAATACCGCACTGAGTCAATGCAGTCTTAGCCTCTCTGGTGTCAACACTCTGTCTGATTTTGGATTTTTTTTTTTTTTTTCCAAAATCAGACTTGACACCAGAGAGGCTGAATACCGCACTGAGTCAATACGCTCTTAGCCTCTCTGGTCTCAACACTCTGTCTGATTTTGGATTTTTTTTTTTTTTTTTCCAAAATCAGACTTGACACCAGAGAGGCTGAATACCGCACTGAGTCAATGCGGTCTTAGCCTCTCTGGTGTCAACACTCTGTCTGATTTTGGATTTTTTTTTCTTTTTTCCAAAATCAGACTTGACACCAGAGAGGCTGAATACCGCACTGAGTCAATACGCTCTTAGCCTCTCTGGTCTCAACACTCTGTCTGATTTTGGATTTTTTTTTTTTTTTTTTCCAAAATCAGACTTGACACCAGAGAGGCTGCATACCGCACTGAGTCAATGCGGTCTTAGCCTCTCTGGTGTCAACACTCTGTCTGATTTTGGATTTTTTTTTTTTTTTTCCAAAATCAGACTTGACACCAGAGAGGCTGAATACCGCACTGAGTCAATGCGGTCTTAGCCTCTCTGGTGTCAACACTCTGTCTGATTTTGGATTTTTTTTTTTTTTTTCCAAAATCAGACTTGACACCAGAGAGGCTGAATACCGCACTGAGTCAATGCGGTCTTAGCCTCTCTGGTGTCAACACTCTGTCTGATTTTGGATTTTTTTTTTTTTTTTTCCAAAATCAGACTTGACACCAGAGAGGCTGAATACCGCACTGAGTCAATGCAGTCTTAGCCTCTCTGGTGTCAACACTCTGTCTGATTTTGGATTTTTTTTTTTTTTTCCCAAAATCAGACTTGACACCAGAGAGGCTGAATACCGCACTGAGTCAATGCGGTCTTAGCCTCTCTGGTGTCAACACTCTGTCTGATTTTGGATTTTTTTTTTTTTTTTCCAAAATCAGACTTGACACCAGAGAGGCTGAATACCGCACTGAGTCAATACGCGTCTTAGCCTCTCTGGTCGTCAACACTCTGTCTGATTTTGGATTTTTTTTTTTTTTTCCAAAATCAGACTTGACACCAGAGAGGCTGAATACCGCACTGAGTCAATGCGGTCTTAGCCTCTCTGGTGTCAACACTCTGTCTGATTTTGGATTTTTTTTTTTTTTTTCCAAAATCAGACTTGACACCAGAGAGGCTGAATACCGCACTGAGTCAATGCGGTCTTAGCCTCTCTGGTGTCAACACTCTGTCTGATTTTGGATTTTTTTTTTTTTTTTCCAAAATCAGACTTGACACCAGAGAGGCTGAATACCGCACTGAGTCAATAGCGGTCTTAGCCTCTCTGGTCGTCAACACTCTGTCTGATTTTGGATTTTTTTTTTTTTTTTCCAAAATCAGACTTGACACCAGAGAGGCTGAATACCGCACTGAGTCAATGCGGTCTTAGCCTCTCTGGTGTCAACACTCTGTCTGATTTTGGATTTTTTTTTTTTTTTTCCAAAATCAGACTTGACACCAGAGAGGCTGAATACCGCACTGAGTCAATGCGGTCTTAGCCTCTCTGGTGTCAACACTCTGTCTGATTTTGGATTTTTTTTTTTTTTCCAAAATCAGACTTGACACCAGAGAGGCTGAATACCGCACTGAGTCAATGCGGTCTTAGCCTCTCTGGTGTCAACACTCTGTCTGATTTTGGATTTTTTTTTTTTTTTTCCAAAATCAGACTTGACACCAGAGAGGCTGAATACCGCACTGAGTCAATGCGGTCTTAGCCTCTCTGGTGTCAACACTCTGTCTGATTTTGGATTTTTTTTTTTTTTTTCCAAAATCAGACTTGACACCAGAGAGGCTGAATACCGCACTGAGTCAATGCGGTCTTAGCCTCTCTGGTGTCAACACTCTGTCTGATTTTGGATTTTTTTTTTTTTTTTTCCAAAATCAGACTTGACACCAGAGAGGCTGAATACCGCACTGAGTCAATGCAGTCTTAGCCTCTCTGGTGTCAACACTCTGTCTGATTTTGGATTTTTTTTTTTTTTTCCAAAATCAGACTTGACACCAGAGAGGCTGAATACCGCACTGAGTCAATACGCTCTTAGCCTCTCTGGTCTCAACACTCTGTCTGATTTTGGATTTTTTTTTTTTTTTTTCCAAAATCAGACTTGACACCAGAGAGGCTGAATACCGCACTGAGTCAATGCGGTCTTAGCCTCTCTGGTGTCAACACTCTGTCTGATTTTGGATTTTTTTTTCTTTTTTCCAAAATCAGACTTGACACCAGAGAGGCTGAATACCGCACTGAGTCAATACGCTCTTAGCCTCTCTGGTCTCAACACTCTGTCTGATTTTGGATTTTTTTTTTTTTTTTTCCAAAATCAGACTTGACACCAGAGAGGCTGCATACCGCACTGAGTCAATGCGGTCTTAGCCTCTCTGGTGTCAACACTCTGTCTGATTTTGGATTTTTTTTTTTTTTTTTCCAAAATCAGACTTGACACCAGAGAGGCTGAATACCGCACTGAGTCAATGCGGTCTTAGCCTCTCTGGTGTCAACACTCTGTCTGATTTTGGATTTTTTTTTTTTTTTTCCAAAATCAGACTTGACACCAGAGAGGCTGAATACTGCACTGAGTCAATGCGGTCTTAGCCTCTCTGGTGTCAACACTCTGTCTGATTTTGGATTTTTTTTTTTTTTTTTCCAAAATCAGACTTGACACCAGAGAGGCTGAATACCGCACTGAGTCAATGCAGGTCTTAGCCTCTCTGGTGTCAACACTCTGTCTGATTTTGGATTTTTTTTTTTTTTTCCCAAAATCAGACTTGACACCAGAGAGGCTGAATACCGCACTGAGTCAATGCGGTCTTAGCCTCTCTGGTGTCAACACTCTGTCTGATTTTGGATTTTTTTTTTTTTTTTTTCCAAAATCAGACTTGACACCAGAGAGGCTGCATACCGCACTGAGTCAATGCGGTCTTAGCCTCTCTGGTCTCAACACTCTCGTCTGATTTTGGATTTTTTTTTTTTTTTTCCAAAATCAGACTTGACACCAGAGAGGCTGAATACCGCACTGAGTCAATGCGCTCTTAGCCTCTCTGGTGTCAACACTGTCTGATTTTGGATTTTTTTTTTTTTTTCCAAAATCAGACTTGACACCAGAGAGGCTGAATACCGCACTGAGTCAATGCGGTCTTAGCCTCTCTGGTTTCAACACTCTGTCTGATTTTGGATTTTTTTTTTTTTTTCCAAAATCAGACTTGACACCAGAGAGGCTGAATACCGCACTGAGTCAATGCGGTCTTAGCCTCTCTGGTGTCAACACTCTGTCTGATTTTGGATTTTTTTTTTTTTTTTTCCAAAATCAGACTTGACACCAGAGAGGCTGAATACTGCACTGAGTCAATGCGGTCTTAGCCTCTCTGGTGTCAACACTCTGTCTGATTTTGGAATTTTTTTTTTTTTTCCAAAATCAGACTTGACACCAGAGAGGCTGAATACCGCACTGAGTCAATGCGCTCTTAGCCTCTCTGGTGTCAACACTCTGTCTGATTTTGGATTTTTTTTTTTTTTTTTCCAAAATCAGACTTGACACCAGAGAGGCTGAATACCGCACTGAGTCAATGCGGTCTTAGCCTCTCTGGTGTCAACACTCTGTCTGATTTTGGAATTTTTTTTTTTTTTTCCAAAATCAGACTTGACACCAGAGAGGCTGAATACCGCACTGAGTCAATGCGGTCTTAGCCTCTCTGGTGTCAACACTCTGTCTGATTTTGGATTTTTTTTTTTTTTTCCAAAATCAGACTTGACACCAGAGAGGCTGAATACCGCACTGAGTCAATGCGGTCTTAGCCTCTCTGGTGTCAACACTCTGTCTGATTTTGGATTTTTTTTTTTTTTTTCCAAAATCAGACTTGACACCAGAGAGGCTGAATACCGCACTGAGTCAATGACGCTCTTAGCCTCTCTGGTCCTCAACACTCTGTCTGATTTTGGATTTTTTTTTTTTTTTTCCAAAATCAGACTTGACACCAGAGAGGCTGAATACCGCACTGAGTCAATGCGGTCTTAGCCTCTCTGGTGTCAACACTCTGTCTGATTTTGGATTTTTTTTTTTTTTTTCCAAAATCAGACTTGACACCAGAGAGGCTGAATACCGCACTGAGTCAATGCGGTCTTAGCCTCTCTGGTGTCAACACTCTGTCTGATTTTGGATTTTTTTTTTTTTTTTCCAAAATCAGACTTGACACCAGAGAGGCTGAATACCGCACTGAGTCAATACGCTCTTAGCCTCTCTGGTCTCAACACTCTGTCTGATTTTGGATTTTTTTTTTTTTTTTCCAAAATCAGACTTGACACCAGAGAGGCTGAATACCGCACTGAGTCAATGCGGTCTTAGCCTCTCTGGTGTCAACACTCTGTCTGATTTTGGATTTTTTTTTTTTTTTCCAAAATCAGACTTGACACCAGAGAGGCTGAATACCGCACTGAGTCAATGCGGTCTTAGCCTCTCTGGTGTCAACACTCTGTCTGATTTTGGATTTTTTTTTTTTTTTTCCAAAATCAGACTTGACACCAGAGAGGCTGAATACCGCACTGAGTCAATGCGGTCTTAGCCTCTCTGGTGTCAACACTCTGTCTGATTTTGGATTTTTTTTTTTTTTTTCCAAAATCAGACTTGACACCAGAGAGGCTGAATACCGCACTGAGTCAATGCGGTCTTAGCCTCTCTGGTGTCAACACTCTGTCTGATTTTGGATTTTTTTTTTTTTTTCCAAAATCAGACTTGACACCAGAGAGGCTGAATACCGCACTGAGTCAATGCGGTCTTAGCCTCTCTGGTGTCAACACTCTGTCTGATTTTGGATTTTTTTTTTTTTTTTTCCAAAATCAGACTTGACACCAGAGAGGCTGAATACCGCACTGAGTCAATGCAGGTCTTAGCCTCTCTGGTGTCAACACTCTGTCTGATTTTGGATTTTTTTTTTTTTTTTCCAAAATCAGACTTGACACCAGAGAGGCTGAATACCGCACTGAGTCAATACGCTCTTAGCCTCTCTGGTCTCAACACTCTGTCTGATTTTGGATTTTTTTTTTTTTTTTCCAAAATCAGACTTGACACCAGAGAGGCTGAATACCGCACTGAGTCAATGCGGTCTTAGCCTCTCTGGTGTCAACACTCTGTCTGATTTTGGATTTTTTTTTTCTTTTTTCCAAAATCAGACTTGACACCAGAGAGGCTGAATACCGCACTGAGTCAATAGCGGTCTTAGCCTCTCTGGTCGTCAACACTCTGTCTGATTTTGGATTTTTTTTTTTTTTTTTCCAAAATCAGACTTGACACCAGAGAGGCTGCATACCGCACTGAGTCAATGCGGTCTTAGCCTCTCTGGTGTCAACACTCTGTCTGATTTTGGATTTTTTTTTTTTTTTTCCAAAATCAGACTTGACACCAGAGAGGCTGAATACCGCACTGAGTCAATGCGGTCTTAGCCTCTCTGGTGTCAACACTCTGTCTGATTTTGGATTTTTTTTTTTTTTTTCCAAAATCAGACTTGACACCAGAGAGGCTGAATACCGCACTGAGTCAATGCGGTCTTAGCCTCTCTGGTGTCAACACTCTGTCTGATTTTGGATTTTTTTTTTTTTTTTCCAAAATCAGACTTGACACCAGAGAGGCTGAATACCGCACTGAGTCAATGCAGTCTTAGCCTCTCTGGTGTCAACACTCTGTCTGATTTTGGATTTTTTTTTTTTTTTTCCCAAAATCAGACTTGACACCAGAGAGGCTGAATACCGCACTGAGTCAATGCGGTCTTAGCCTCT
>NW_028151478.1:0-53725 GCF_964638095.1 Poromitra crassiceps | reverse complement strand
AAAAATCCAAAATCAGACAGAGTGTTGACACCAGAGAGGCTAAGACCGCATTGACTCAGTGCGGTATTCAGCCTCTCTGGTGTCAAGTCTGATTTTGGAAAAAAAAAAAAAAATCCAAAATCAGACAGAGTGTTGAGACCAGAGAGGCTAAGACCGCATTGACTCAGTGCGGTATTCAGCCTCTCTGGTGTCAAGTCTGATTTTGAAAAAAAAAAAAAAAAAATCCAAAATCAGACAGAGTGTTGACACCAGAGAGGCTAAGACCGCATTGACTCAGTGCAGTATTCAGCCTCTCTGGTGTCAAGTCTGATTTTGGAAAAAAAAAAAAAATCCAAAATCAGACAGAGTGTTGACACCAGAGAGGCTAAGACCGCATTGACTCAGTGCGGTATTCAGCCTCTATGGTTTCAAGTCTGATTTTGGAAAAAAAAAAAAAAAAAATCCAAAATCAGACAGAGTGTTGACACCAGAGAGGCTAAGACCGCATTGACTCAGTGCGGTATTCAGCCTCTCTGGTGTCAAGTCTGATTTTGGAAAAAAAAAAAAAAATCCAAAATCAGACAGAGTGTTGAGACCAGAGAGGCTAAGACCGCATTGACTCAGTGCGGTATTCAGCCTCTCTGGTGTCAAGTCTGATTTGGAAAAAAAAAAAAAAAAATCCAAAATCAGACAGAGTGTTGACACCAGAGAGGCTAAGACCGCATTGACTCAGTGCAGTATTCAGCCTCTCTGGTGTCAAGTCTGATTTTGGAAAAAAAAAAAAAATCCAAAATCAGACAGAGTGTTGACACCAGAGAGGCTAAGACCGCATTGACTCAGTGCGGTATTCAGCCTCTATGGTTTCAAGTCTGATTTTGGAAAAAAAAAAAAAAAAATCCAAAATCAGACAGAGTGTTGACACCAGAGAGGCTAAGACCGCATTGACTCAGTGCGGTATTCAGCCTCTCTGGTGTCAAGTCTGATTTTGGAAAAAAAAAAAAAAAATCCAAAATCAGACAGAGTGTTGAGACCAGAGAGGCTAAGACCGCATTGACTCAGTGCGGTATTCAGCCTCTCTGGTGTCAAGTCTGATTTTGGAAAAAAAAAAAAAAAAAATCCAAAATCAGACAGAGTGTTGACACCAGAGAGGCTAAGACCGCATTGACTCAGTGCAGTATTCAGCCTCTCTGGTGTCAAGTCTGATTTTGGAAAAAAAAAAAAATCCAAAATCAGACAGAGTGTTGAGACCAGAGAGGCTAAGACCGCATTGACTCAGTGCGGTATTCAGCCTCTCTGGTGTCAAGTCTGATTTTGGAAAAAAAAAAAAAAAAATCCAAAATCAGACAGAGTGTTGACACCAGAGAGGCTAAGACCGCATTGACTCAGTGCGGTATTCAGCCTCTATGGTGTCAAGTCTGATTTTGGGAAAAAAAAAAAAATCCAAAATCAGACAGAGTGTTGACACCAGAGAGGCTAAGACCGCATTGACTCAGTGCGGTATTCAGCCTCTATGGTTTCAAGTCTGATTTTGGAAAAAAAAAAAAAAAATCCAAAATCAGACAGAGTGTTGACACCAGAGAGGCTAAGACCGCATTGACTCAGTGCGGTATTCAGCCTCTCTGGTGTCAAGTCTGATTTTGGAAAAAAAAAAAAAAATCCAAAATCAGACAGAGTGTTGAGACCAGAGAGGCTAAGACCGCATTGACTCAGTGCGGTATTCAGCCTCTCTGGTGTCAAGTCTGATTTTGGAAAAAAAAAAAAAAAAATCCAAAATCAGACAGAGTGTTGACACCAGAGAGGCTAAGACCGCATTGACTCAGTGCAGTATTCAGCCTCTCTGGTGTCAAGTCTGATTTTGGAAAAAAAAAAAAAAATCCAAAATCAGACAGAGTGTTGACACCAGAGAGGCTAAGACCGCATTGACTCAGTGCGGTATTCAGCCTCTATGGTTTCAAGTCTGATTTTGGAAAAAAAAAAAAAAAATCCAAAATCAGACAGAGTGTTGACACCAGAGAGGCTAAGACCGCATTGACTCAGTGCGGTATTCAGCCTCTCTGGTGTCAAGTCTGATTTTGGAAAAAAAAAAAAAAAATCCAAAATCAGACAGAGTGTTGAGACCAGAGAGGCTAAGACCGCATTGACTCAGTGCGGTATTCAGCCTCTCTGGTGTCAAGTCTGATTTTGGAAAAAAAAAAAAAAAAATCCAAAATCAGACAGAGTGTTGACACCAGAGAGGCTAAGACCGCATTGACTCAGTGCAGTATTCAGCCTCTCTGGTGTCAAGTCTGATTTTGGAAAAAAAAAAAAAAATCCAAAATCAGACAGAGTGTTGACACCAGAGAGGCTAAGACCGCATTGACTCAGTGCGGTATTCAGCCTCTATGGTTTCAAGTCTGATTTTGGAAAAAAAAAAAAAAAATCCAAAATCAGACAGAGTGTTGACACCAGAGAGGCTAAGACCGCATTGACTCAGTGCGGTATTCAGCCTCTCTGGTGTCAAGTCTGATTTTGGAAAAAAAAAAAAAAAATCCAAAATCAGACAGAGTGTTGAGACCAGAGAGGCTAAGACCGCATTGACTCAGTGCGGTATTCAGCCTCTCTGGTGTCAAGTCTGATTTTGGGAAAAAAAAAAAAAAAATCCAAAATCAGACAGAGTGTTGAGACCAGAGAGGCTAAGACCGCATTGACTCAGTGCGGTATTCAGCCTCTCTGGTGTCAAGTCTGATTTTGGAAAAAAAAAAAAAAAAATCCAAAATCAGACAGAGTGTTGAGACCAGAGAGGCTAAGACCGCATTGACTCAGTGCGGTATTCAGCCTCTCTGGTGTCAAGTCTGATTTTGGAAAAAAAAAAAAAAAAATCCAAAATCAGACAGAGTGTTGACACCAGAGAGGCTAAGACCGCATTGACTCAGTGCGGTATTCAGCCTCTCTGGTGTCAAGTCTGATTTTGGAAAAAAAAAAAAAAAAATCCAAAATCAGACAGAGTGTTGAGACCAGAGAGGCTAAGACCGCATTGACTCAGTGCGGTATTCAGCCTCTCTGGTGTCAAGTCTGATTTTGGGAAAAAAAAAAAAAAAATCCAAAATCAGACAGAGTGTTGACACCAGAGAGGCTAAGACCGCATTGACTCAGTGCGGTATTCAGCCTCTCTGGTGTCAAGTCTGATTTTGGAAAAAAAAAAAAAAATCCAAAATCAGACAGAGTGTTGAGACCAGAGAGGCTAAGACCGCATTGACTCAGTGCGGTATTCAGCCTCTCTGGTGTCAAGTCTGATTTTGGAAAAAAAAAAAAAAAAATCCAAAATCAGACAGAGTGTTGAGACCAGAGAGGCTAAGACCGCATTGACTCAGTGCGGTATTCAGCCTCTCTGGTGTCAAGTCTGATTTTGGAAAAAAAAAAAAAAATCCAAAATCAGACAGAGTGTTGAGACCAGAGAGGCTAAGACCGCATTGACTCAGTGCGGTATTCAGCCTCTCTGGTGTCAAGTCTGATTTTGGAAAAAAAAAAAAAAAAAATCCAAAATCAGACAGAGTGTTGACACCAGAGAGGCTAAGACCGCATTGACTCAGTGCGGTATTCAGCCTCTCTGGTGTCAAGTCTGATTTTGGAAAAAAAAAAAAAAATCCAAAATCAGACAGAGTGTTGAGACCAGAGAGGCTAAGACCGCATTGACTCAGTGCGGTATTCAGCCTCTCTGGTGTCAAGTCTGATTTTGGGAAAAAAAAAAAAAAAATCCAAAATCAGACAGAGTGTTGACACCAGAGAGGCTAAGACCGCATTGACTCAGTGCGGTATTCAGCCTCTCTGGTGTCAAGTCTGATTTTGGAAAAAAAAAAAAAAAATCCAAAATCAGACAGAGTGTTGAGACCAGAGAGGCTAAGACCGCATTGACTCAGTGCGGTATTCAGCCTCTCTGGTGTCAAGTCTGATTTTGGAAAAAAAAAAAAAAAAATCCAAAATCAGACAGAGTGTTGACACCAGAGAGGCTAAGACCGCATTGACTCAGTGCGGTATTCAGCCTCTATGGTGTCAAGTCTGATTTTGGAAAAAAAAAAAAAAAAAATCCAAAATCAGACAGAGTGTTGACACCAGAGAGGCTAAGACAGCATTGACTCAGTGTGGTATTCAGCCTCTCTGGTGTCAAGTCTGATTTTGGAAAAAAAAAAAAAATCCAAAATCAGACAGAGTGTTGAGACCAGAGAGGCTAAGACCGCATTGACTCAGTGCGGTATTCAGCCTCTATGGTGTCAAGTCTGATTTTGGAAAAAAAAAAAAAAAAAAATCCAAAATCAGACAGAGTGTTGACACCAGAGAGGCTAAGACCGCATTGACTCAGTGCAGTATTCAGCCTCTCTGGTGTCAAGTCTGATTTTGGAAAAAAAAAAAAAAATCCAAAATCAGACAGAGTGTTGACACCAGAGAGGCTAAGACCGCATTGACTCAGTGCGGTATTCAGCCTCTATGGTTTCAAGTCTGATTTTGGAAAAAAAAAAAAAAAAAATCCAAAATCAGACAGAGTGTTGACACCAGAGAGGCTAAGACCGCATTGACTCAGTGCGGTATTCAGCCTCTCTGGTGTCAAGTCTGATTTTGGAAAAAAGAAAAAAAAATCCAAAATCAGACAGAGTGTTGAGACCAGAGAGGCTAAGACCGCATTGACTCAGTGCGGTATTCAGCCTCTCTGGTGTCAAGTCTGATTTTGTGAAAAACAAAAAAAAAATCCAAAATCAGACAGAGTGTTGACACCAGAGAGGCTAAGACCGCATTGACTCAGTGCGGTATTCAGCCTCTCTGGTGTCAAGTCTGATTTTGGAAAAAAAAAAAAAAATCCAAAATCAGACAGAGTGTTGAGACCAGAGAGGCTAAGACCGCATTGACTCAGTGCGGTATTCAGCCTCTCTGGTGTCAAGTCTGATTTTGGAAAAAAGAAAAAAAAAATCCAAAATCAGACAGAGTGTTGAGACCAGAGAGGCTAAGACCGCATTGACTCAGTGCGGTATTCAGCCTCTCTGGTGTCAAGTCTGATTTTGGGGAAAAAAAAAAAAAAAATCCAAAATCAGACAGAGTGTTGAGACCAGAGAGGCTAAGACCGCATTGACTCAGTGCGGTATTCAGCCTCTCTGGTGTCAAGTCTGATTTTGAAAAAAAAAAAAAAAAAATCCAAAATCAGACAGAGTGTTGACACCAGAGAGGCTAAGACCGCATTGACTCAGTGCAGTATTCAGCCTCTCTGGTGTCAAGTCTGATTTTGGAAAAAAAAAAAAAATCCAAATCAGACAGAGTGTTGACACCAGAGAGGCTAAGACCGCATTGACTCAGTGCGGTATTCAGCCTCTATGGTTTCAAGTCTGATTTTGGAAAAAAAAAAAAAAAATCCAAAATCAGACAGAGTGTTGACACCAGAGAGGCTAAGACCGCATTGACTCAGTGCGGTATTCAGCCTCTCTGGTGTCAAGTCTGATTTTGGAAAAAAAAAAAAAAAATCCAAAATCAGACAGAGTGTTGAGACCAGAGAGGCTAAGACCGCATTGACTCAGTGCGGTATTCAGCCTCTCTGGTGTCAAGTCTGATTTTGGAAAAAAAAAAAAAAAAATCCAAAATCAGACAGAGTGTTGACACCAGAGAGGCTAAGACCGCATTGACTCAGTGCAGTATTCAGCCTCTCTGGTGTCAAGTCTGATTTTGGAAAAAAAAAAAAAAATCCAAAATCAGACAGAGTGTTGACACCAGAGAGGCTAAGACCGCATTGACTCAGTGCGGTATTCAGCCTCTCTGGTGTCAAGTCTGATTTTGGAAAAAAAAAAAAAATCCAAAATCAGACAGAGTGTTGACACCAGAGAGGCTAAGACCGCATTGACTCAGTGCGGTATTCAGCCTCTCTGGTGTCAAGTCTGATTTTGGAAAAAAAAAAAAAAAAATCCAAAATCAGACAGAGTGTTGAGACCAGAGAGGCTAAGACCGCATTGACTCAGTGCGGTATTCAGCCTCTCTGGTGTCAAGTCTGATTTTGGGAAAAAAAAAAAAAAAAATCGAAAATCAGACAGAGTGTTGACACCAGAGAGGCTAAGACCGCATTGACTCAGTACGGTATTCAGCCTCTCTGGTGTCAAGTCTGATTTTGGAAAAAAAAAAAAAAAATCCAAAATCAGACAGAGTGTTGAGACCAGAGAGGCTAAGACCGCATTGACTCAGTGCGGTATTCAGCCTCTCTGGTGTCAAGTCTGATTTTGGAAAAAAAAAAAAAAAAATCCAAAATCAGACAGAGTGTTGAGACCAGAGAGGCTAAGACCGCATTGACTCAGTGCGGTATTCAGCCTCTCTGGTGTCAAGTCTGATTTTGGAAAAAAAAAAAAAAATCCAAAATCAGACAGAGTGTTGACACCAGAGAGGCTAAGACCGCATTGACTCAGTGCGGTATTCAGCCTCTCTGGTGTCAAGTCTGATTTTGGAAAAAAAAAAAAAAAATCCAAAATCAGACAGAGTGTTGAGACCAGAGAGGCTAAGACCGCATTGACTCAGTGCGGTATTCAGCCTCTCTGGTGTCAAGTCTGATTTTGGGAAAAAAAAAAAAAAAATCCAAAATCAGACAGAGTGTTGACACCAGAGAGGCTAAGACCGCATTGACTCAGTGCGGTATTCAGCCTCTCTGGTGTCAAGTCTGATTTTGGGAAAAAAAAAAAAAAAATCCAAAATCAGACAGAGTGTTGAGACCAGAGAGGCTAAGACCGCATTGACTCAGTGCAGTATTCAGCCTCTCTGTGTCAAGTCTGATTTTGGAAAAAAAAAAAAAATCCAAAATCAGACAGAGTGTTGACACCAGAGAGGCTAAGACCGCATTGACTCAGTGCGGTATTCAGCCTCTATGGTTTCAAGTCTGATTTTGGAAAAAAAAAAAAAAAAAATCCAAAATCAGACAGAGTGTTGACACCAGAGAGGCTAAGACCGCATTGACTCAGTGCGGTATTCAGCCTCTCTGGTGTCAAGTCTGATTTTGGAAAAAAAAAAAAAAAATCCAAATCAGACAGAGTGTTGAGACCAGAGAGGCTAAGACCGCATTGACTCAGTGCGGTATTCAGCCTCTCTGGTGTCAAGTCTGATTTTGGGAAAAAAAAAAAAAAAAATCCAAAATCAGACAGAGTGTTGACACCAGAGAGGCTAAGACCGCATTGACTCAGTGCGGTATTCAGCCTCTCTGGTGTCAAGTCTGATTTTGGAAAAAAAAAAAAAATCCAAAATCAGACAGAGTGTTGAGACCAGAGAGGCTAAGACCGCATTGACTCAGTGCGGTATTCAGCCTCTCTGGTGTCAAGTCTGATTTTGGAAAAAAAAAAAAAAAAATCCAAAATCAGACAGAGTGTTGAGACCAGAGAGGCTAAGACCGCATTGACTCAGTGCGGTATTCAGCCTCTCTGGTGTCAAGTCTGATTTTGGAAAAAAAAAAAAAAAATCCAAAATCAGACAGAGTGTTGACACCAGAGAGGCTAAGACCGCATTGACTCAGTGCGGTATTCAGCCTCTCTGGTGTCAAGTCTGATTTTGGAAAAAAAAAAAAAAAATCCAAAATCAGACAGAGTGTTGAGACCAGAGAGGCTAAGACCGCATTGACTCAGTGCGGTATTCAGCCTCTCTGGTGTCAAGTCTGATTTTGGAAAAAAAAAAAAAAAAATCCAAAATCAGACAGAGTGTTGAGACCAGAGAGGCTAAGACCGCATTGACTCAGTGCGGTATTCAGCCTCTCTGGTGTCAAGTCTGATTTTGGAAAAAAAAAAAAAAAATCCAAAATCAGACAGAGTGTTGAGACCAGAGAGGCTAAGACCGCATTGACTCAATGCGGTATTCAGCCTCTCTGGTGTCAAGTCTGATTTTGGAAAAAAAAAAAAAAAAAATCCAAAATCAGACAGAGTGTTGACACCAGAGAGGCTAAGACCGCATTGACTCAGTGCGGTATTCAGCCTCTCTGGTGTCAAGTCTGATTTTGGAAAAAAAAAAAAAAATCCAAAATCAGACAGAGTGTTGAGACCAGAGAGGCTAAGACCGCATTGACTCAGTGCGGTATTCAGCCTCTCTGGTGTCAAGTCTGATTTTTGGAAAAAAAAAAAAAAAAATCCAAAATCAGACAGAGTGTTGACACCAGAGAGGCTAAGACCGCATTGACTCAGTGCGGTATTCAGCCTCTATGGTGTCAAGTCTGATTTTGGAAAAAAAAAAAAAAAAATCCAAAATCAGACAGAGTGTTGACACCAGAGAGGCTAAGACAGCATTGACTCAGTGTGGTATTCAGCCTCTCTGGTGTCAAGTCTGATTTTGGAAAAAAAAAAAAAAAATCCAAAATCAGACAGAGTGTTGAGACCAGAGAGGCTAAGACCGCATTGACTCAGTGCGGTATTCAGCCTCTCTGGTGTCAAGTCTGATTTTGGAAAAAAAAAAAAAAAAAATCCAAAATCAGACAGAGTGTTGACACCAGAGAGGCTAAGACCGCATTGACTCAGTGCAGTATTCAGCCTCTCTGGTGTCAAGTCTGATTTTGGAAAAAAAAAAAAAAATCCAAAATCAGACAGAGTGTTGAGACCAGAGAGGCTAAGACCGCATTGACTCAGTGCGGTATTCAGCCTCTCTGGTGTCAAGTCTGATTTTGGAAAAAAAAAAAAAAAAATCCAAAATCAGACAGAGTGTTGACACCAGAGAGGCTAAGACCGCATTGACTCAGTGCGGTATTCAGCCTCTATGGTTTCAAGTCTGATTTTGGAAAAAAAAAAAAAAAAATCCAAAATCAGACAGAGTGTTGACACCAGAGAGGCTAAGACCGCATTGACTCAGTGCGGTATTCAGCCTCTCTGGTGTCAAGTCTGATTTTGGAAAAAAGAAAAAAAAAATCCAAAATCAGACAGAGTGTTGAGACCAGAGAGGCTAAGGACCGCATTGACTCAGTGCGGTATTCAGCCTCTCTGGTGTCAAGTCTGATTTTGGGGAAAAAAAAAAAAAAATCCAAAATCAGACAGAGTGTTGACACCAGAGAGGCTAAGACCGCATTGACTCAGTGCGGTATTCAGCCTCTCTGGTGTCAAGTCTGATTTTGGAAAAAAAAAAAAAAATCCAAAATCAGACAGAGTGTTGAGACCAGAGAGGCTAAGACCGCATTGACTCAGTGCGGTATTCAGCCTCTCTGGTGTCAAGTCTGATTTTTGAAAAAAAAAAAAAAAAATCCAAAATCAGGCAGAGTGTTGACACCAGAGAGGCTAAGACCGCATTGACTCAGTGCGGTATTCAGCCTCTCTGGTGTCAAGTCTGATTTTGGAAAAAAAAAAAAAAAATCCAAAATCAGACAGAGTGTTGAGACCAGAGAGGCTAAGACCGCATTGACTCAGTGCGGTATTCAGCCTCTCTGGTGTCAAGTCTGATTTTGGAAAAAAAAAAAAAAAAATCCAAAATCAGACAGAGTGTTGACACCAGAGAGGCTAAGACCGCATTGACTCAGTGCGGTATTCAGCCTCTATGGTGTCAAGTCTGATTTTGGAAAAAAAAAAAAAAAAAATCCAAAATCAGACAGAGTGTTGACACCAGAGAGGCTAAGACCGCATTGACTCAGTGCGGTATTCAGCCTCTATGGTGTCAAGTCTGATTTTGGAAAAAAAAAAAAAAAAAATCCAAAATCAGACAGAGTGTTGACACCAGAGAGGCTAAGACAGCATTGACTCAGTGCGGTATTCAGCCTCTCTGGTGTCAAGTCTGATTTTGGAAAAAAAAAAAAAAAAATCCAAAATCAGACAGAGTGTTGAGACCAGAGAGGCTAAGACCGCATTGACTCAGTGCGGTATTCAGCCTCTCTGGTGTCAAGTCTGATTTTTGAAAAAAAAAAAAAAAATCCAAAATCAGACAGAGTGTTGACACCAGAGAGGCTAAGACCGCATTGACTCAGTGCGGTATTCAGCCTCTCTGGTGTCAAGTCTGATTTTGGAAAAAAAAAAAAAAAATCCAAAATCAGACAGAGTGTTGAGACCAGAGAGGCTAAGACCGCATTGACTCAGTGCGGTATTCAGCCTCTCTGGTGTCAAGTCTGATTTTGGAAAAAAGAAAAAAAAAATCCAAAATCAGACAGAGTGTTGAGACCAGAGAGGCTAAGGCCGCATTGACTCAGTGCGGTATTCAGCCTCTCTGGTGTCAAGTCTGATTTTGGGAAAAAAAAAAAAAAAATCCAAAATCAGACAGAGTGTTGACACCAGAGAGGCTAAGACCGCATTGACTCAGTGCGGTATTCAGCCTCTCTGGTGTCAAGTCTGATTTTGGAAAAAAAAAAAAAAATCCAAAATCAGACAGAGTGTTGAGACCAGAGAGGCTAAGACCGCATTGACTCAGTGCGGTATTCAGCCTCTCTGGTGTCAAGTCTGATTTTGGAAAAAAAAAAAAAAAAAATCCAAAATCAGACAGAGTGTTGAGACCAGAGAGGCTAAGACCGCATTGACTCAGTGCGGTATTCAGCCTCTCTGGTGTCAAGTCTGATTTTGGAAAAAAAAAAAAAAAATCCAAAATCAGACAGAGTGTTGACACCAGAGAGGCTAAGACCGCATTGACTCAGTGCGGTATTCAGCCTCTATGGTGTCAAGTCTGATTTTGGAAAAAAAAAAAAAAAAAATCCAAAATCAGACAGAGTGTTGACACCAGAGAGGCTAAGACAGCATTGACTCAGTGTGGTATTCAGCCTCTCTGGTGTCAAGTCTGATTTTGGAAAAAAAAAAAAAAAATCCAAAATCAGACAGAGTGTTGAGACCAGAGAGGCTAAGACCGCATTGACTCAGTGCGGTATTCAGCCTCTATGGTGTCAAGTCTGATTTTGGAAAAAAAAAAAAAAAATCCAAAATCAGACAGAGTGTTGACACCAGAGAGGCTAAGACAGCATTGACTCAGTGTGGTATTCAGCCTCTCTGGTGTCAAGTCTGATTTTGGAAAAAAAAAAAAAATCCAAAATCAGACAGAGTGTTGAGACCAGAGAGGCTAAGACCGCATTGACTCAGTGCGGTATTCAGCCTCTCTGGTGTCAAGTCTGATTTTTGAAAAAAAAAAAAAAAATCCAAAATCAGACAGAGTGTTGACACCAGAGAGGCTAAGACCGCATTGACTCAGTGCGGTATTCAGCCTCTCTGGTGTCAAGTCTGATTTTGGAAAAAAAAAAAAAAAAATCCAAAATCAGACAGAGTGTTGAGACCAGAGAGGCTAAGACCGCATTGACTCAGTGCGGTATTCAGCCTCTCTGGTGTCAAGTCTGATTTTGGAAAAAAGAAAAAAAAAAATCCAAAATCAGACAGAGTGTTGAGACCAGAGAGGCTAAGCCGCATTGACTCAGTGCGGTATTCAGCCTCTCTGGTGTCAAGTCTGATTTTGGGAAAAAAAAAAAAAAAAATCCAAAATCAGACAGAGTGTTGACACCAGAGAGGCTAAGACCGCATTGACTCAGTGCGGTATTCAGCCTCTCTGGTGTCAAGTCTGATTTTGGAAAAAAAAAAAAAAATCCAAAATCAGACAGAGTGTTGAGACCAGAGAGGCTAAGACCGCATTGACTCAGTGCGGTATTCAGCCTCTCTGGTGTCAAGTCTGATTTTGGAAAAAAAAAAAAAAAAATCCCAAAATCAGACAGAGTGTTGAGACCAGAGAGGCTAAGACCGCATTGACTCAGTGCGGTATTCAGCCTCTCTGGTGTCAAGTCTGATTTTGGAAAAAAAAAAAAAAAAAATCCAAAATCAGACAGAGTGTTGACACCAGAGAGGCTAAGACCGCATTGACTCAGTGCGGTATTCAGCCTCTATGGTGTCAAGTCTGATTTTGGAAAAAAAAAAAAAAAAAATCCAAAATCAGACAGAGTGTTGACACCAGAGAGGCTAAGACAGCATTGACTCAGTGTGGTATTCAGCCTCTCTGGTGTCAAGTCTGATTTTGGAAAAAAAAAAAAAAATCCAAAATCAGACAGAGTGTTGAGACCAGAGAGGCTAAGACCGCATTGACTCAGTGCGGTATTCAGCCTCTCTGGTGTCAAGTCTGATTTTTGAAAAAAAAAAAAAAAAATCCAAAATCAGGCAGAGTGTTGACACCAGAGAGGCTAAGACCGCATTGACTCAGTGCGGTATTCAGCCTCTCTGGTGTCAAGTCTGATTTTGGAAAAAAAAAAAAAAAATCCAAAATCAGACAGAGTGTTGAGACCAGAGAGGCTAAGACCGCATTGACTCAGTGCGGTATTCAGCCTCTCTGGTGTCAAGTCTGATTTTGGAAAAAAAAAAAAAAAATCCAAAATCAGACAGAGTGTTGACACCAGAGAGGCTAAGACCGCATTGACTCAGTGCGGTATTCAGCCTCTATGGTGTCAAGTCTGATTTTGGAAAAAAAAAAAAAAAAATCCAAAATCAGACAGAGTGTTGACACCAGAGAGGCTAAGACCGCATTGACTCAGTGCGGTATTCAGCCTCTATGGTGTCAAGTCTGATTTTGGAAAAAAAAAAAAAAAAATCCAAAATCAGACAGAGTGTTGACACCAGAGAGGCTAAGACAGCATTGACTCAGTGCGGTATTCAGCCTCTCTGGTGTCAAGTCTGATTTTGGAAAAAAAAAAAAAAAAATCCAAAATCAGACAGAGTGTTGAGACCAGAGAGGCTAAGACCGCATTGACTCAGTGCGGTATTCAGCCTCTCTGGTGTCAAGTCTGATTTTGAAAAAAAAAAAAAAAATCCAAAATCAGACAGAGTGTTGACACCAGAGAGGCTAAGACCGCATTGACTCAGTGCGGTATTCAGCCTCTCTGGTGTCAAGTCTGATTTTGGAAAAAAAAAAAAAAAATCCAAAATCAGACAGAGTGTTGAGACCAGAGAGGCTAAGACCGCATTGACTCAGTGCGGTATTCAGCCTCTCTGGTGTCAAGTCTGATTTTGGAAAAAAGAAAAAAAAAATCCAAAATCAGACAGAGTGTTGAGACCAGAGAGGCTAAGGCCGCATTGACTCAGTGCGGTATTCAGCCTCTCTGGTGTCAAGTCTGATTTTGGAAAAAAAAAAAAAAAATCCAAAATCAGACAGAGTGTTGACACCAGAGAGGCTAAGACCGCATTGACTCAGTGCGGTATTCAGCCTCTCTGGTGTCAAGTCTGATTTTGGAAAAAAAAAAAAAAAATCCAAAATCAGACAGAGTGTTGAGACCAGAGAGGCTAAGACCGCATTGACTCAGTGCGGTATTCAGCCTCTCTGGTGTCAAGTCTGATTTTGGAAAAAAAAAAAAAAAAATCCAAAATCAGACAGAGTGTTGAGACCAGAGAGGGCTAAGACCGCATTGACTCAGTGCGGTATTCAGCCTCTCTGGTGTCAAGTCTGATTTTGGAAAAAAAAAAAAAAAAATCCAAAATCAGACAGAGTGTTGACACCAGAGAGGCTAAGACCGCATTGACTCAGTGCGGTATTCAGCCTCTATGGTGTCAAGTCTGATTTTGGAAAAAAAAAAAAAAAAAAAATCCAAAATCAGACAGAGTGTTGACACCAGAGAGGCTAAGACAGCATTGACTCAGTGTGGTATTCAGCCTCTCTGGTGTCAAGTCTGATTTTGGAAAAAAAAAAAAAAATCCAAAATCAGACAGAGTGTTGAGACCAGAGAGGCTAAGACCGCATTGACTCAGTGCGGTATTCAGCCTCTATGGTGTCAAGTCTGATTTTGGAAAAAAAAAAAAAAAAATCCAAAATCAGACAGAGTGTTGACACCAGAGAGGCTAAGACGCATTGACTCAGTGTGGTATTCAGCCTCTCTGGTGTCAAGTCTGATTTTGGAAAAAAAAAAAAAATCCAAAATCAGACAGAGTGTTGAGACCAGAGAGGCTAAGACCGCATTGACTCAGTGCGGTATTCAGCCTCTCTGGTGTCAAGGTCTGATTTTTGAAAAAAAAAAAAAAAATCCAAAATCAGACAGAGTGTTGACACCAGAGAGGCTAAGACCGCATTGACTCAGTGCGGTATTCAGCCTCTCTGGTGTCAAGTCTGATTTTGGAAAAAAAAAAAAAAAATCCAAAATCAGACAGAGTGTTGAGACCAGAGAGGCTAAGACCGATTGACTCAGTGCGGTATTCAGCCTCTCTGGTGTCAAGTCTGATTTTGGAAAAAAGAAAAAAAAAATCCAAAATCAGACAGAGTGTTGAGACCAGAGAGGCTAAGGCCGCATTGACTCAGTGCGGTATTCAGCCTCTCTGGTGTCAAGTCTGATTTTGGGAAAAAAAAAAAAAAAATCCAAAATCAGACAGAGTGTTGACACCAGAGAGGCTAAGACCGCATTGACTCAGTGCGGTATTCAGCCTCTCTGGTGTCAAGTCTGATTTTGGAAAAAAAAAAAAAAATCCAAAATCAGACAGAGTGTTGAGACCAGAGAGGCTAAGACCGCATTGACTCAGTGCGGTATTCAGCCTCTCTGGTGTCAAGTCTGATTTTGGAAAAAAAAAAAAAAAAATCCAAAATCAGACAGAGTGTTGAGACCAGAGAGGCTAAGACCGCATTGACTCAGTGCGGTATTCAGCCTCTCTGGTGTCAAGTCTGATTTTGGAAAAAAAAAAAAAAAATCCAAAATCAGACAGAGTGTTGACACCAGAGAGGCTAAGACCGCATTGACTCAGTGCGGTATTCAGCCTCTATGGTGTCAAGTCTGATTTTGGAAAAAAAAAAAAAAAAAATCCAAAATCAGACAGAGTGTTGACACCAGAGAGGCTAAGACAGCATTGACTCAGTGTGGTATTCAGCCTCTCTGGTGTCAAGTCTGATTTTGGAAAAAAAAAAAAAAATCCAAAATCAGACAGAGTGTTGAGACCAGAGAGGCTAAGACCGCATTGACTCAGTGCGGTATTCAGCCTCTATGGTGTCAAGTCTGATTTTGGAAAAAAAAAAAAAAAAATCCAAAATCAGACAGAGTGTTGACACCAGAGAGGCTAAGACAGCATTGACTCAGTGTGGTATTCAGCCTCTCTGGTGTCAAGTCTGATTTTGGAAAAAAAAAAAAAATCCAAAATCAGACAGAGTGTTGAGACCAGAGAGGCTAAGACCGCATTGACTCAGTGCGGTATTCAGCCTCTCTGGTGTCAAGTCTGATTTTGGAAAAAAAAAAAAAAAAATCCAAAATCAGACAGAGTGTTGACACCAGAGAGGCTAAGACCGCATTGACTCAGTGCAGTATTCAGCCTCTCTGGTGTCAAGTCTGATTTTGGAAAAAAAAAAAAAAATCCAAAATCAGACAGAGTGTTGAGACCAGAGAGGCTAAGACCGCATTGACTCAGTGCGGTATTCAGCCTCTCTGGTGTCAAGTCTGATTTTGGAAAAAAAAAAAAAAAATCCAAAATCAGACAGAGTGTTGACACCAGAGAGGCTAAGACCGCATTGACTCAGTGCGGTATTCAGCCTCTATGGTTTCAAGTCTGATTTTGGAAAAAAAAAAAAAAAAATCCAAAATCAGACAGAGTGTTGACACCAGAGAGGCTAAGACCGCATTGACTCAGTGCGGTATTCAGCCTCTCTGGTGTCAAGTCTGATTTTGGAAAAAAGAAAAAAAAAATCCAAAATCAGACAGAGTGTTGAGACCAGAGAGGCTAAGACCGCATTGACTCAGTGCGGTATTCAGCCTCTCTGGTGTCAAGTCTGATTTTGGGAAAAAAAAAAAAAAAATCCAAAATCAGACAGAGTGTTGACACCAGAGAGGCTAAGACCGCATTGACTCAGTGCGGTATTCAGCCTCTCTGGTGTCAAGTCTGATTTTGGAAAAAAAAAAAAAAATCCAAAATCAGACAGAGTGTTGAGACCAGAGAGGCTAAGACCGCATTGACTCAGTGCGGTATTCAGCCTCTCTGGTGTCAAGTCTGATTTTTGAAAAAAAAAAAAAAAAATCCAAAATCAGGCAGAGTGTTGACACCAGAGAGGCTAAGACCGCATTGACTCAGTGCGGTATTCAGCCTCTCTGGTGTCAAGTCTGATTTTGGAAAAAAAAAAAAAAAATCCAAAATCAGACAGAGTGTTGAGACCAGAGAGGCTAAGACCGCATTGACTCAGTGCGGTATTCAGCCTCTCTGGTGTCAAGTCTGATTTTGGAAAAAAAAAAAAAAAAATCCAAAATCAGACAGAGTGTTGACACCAGAGAGGCTAAGACCGCATTGACTCAGTGCGGTATTCAGCCTCTATGGTGTCAAGTCTGATTTTGGAAAAAAAAAAAAAAAAAATCCAAAATCAGACAGAGTGTTGACACCAGAGAGGCTAAGACCGCATTGACTCAGTGCGGTATTCAGCCTCTATGGTGTCAAGTCTGATTTTGGAAAAAAAAAAAAAAAAAATCCAAAATCAGACAGAGTGTTGACACCAGAGAGGCTAAGACAGCATTGACTCAGTGCGGTATTCAGCCTCTCTGGTGTCAAGTCTGATTTTGGAAAAAAAAAAAAAAAAATCCAAAATCAGACAGAGTGTTGAGACCAGAGAGGCTAAGACCGCATTGACTCAGTGCGGTATTCAGCCTCTCTGGTGTCAAGTCTGATTTTTGAAAAAAAAAAAAAAAATCCAAAATCAGACAGAGTGTTGACACCAGAGAGGCTAAGACCGCATTGACTCAGTGCGGTATTCAGCCTCTCTGGTGTCAAGTCTGATTTTGGAAAAAAAAAAAAAAAAATCCAAAATCAGACAGAGTGTTGAGACCAGAGAGGCTAAGACCGCATTGACTCAGTGCGGTATTCAGCCTCTCTGGTGTCAAGTCTGATTTTGCAAAAAAAAAAAAAAAAAATCCAAAATCAGACAGAGTGTTGAGACCAGAGAGGCTAAGACCGCATTGACTCAGTGCGGTATTCAGCCTCTCTGGTGTCAAGTCTGATTTTGGAAAAAAAAAAAAAAAAATCCAAAATCAGACAGAGTGTTGACACCAGAGAGGCTAAGACAGCATTGACTCAGTGCAGTATTCAGCCTCTCTGGTGTCAAGTCTGATTTTGGAAAAAAAAAAAAAATCCAAAATCAGACAGAGTGTTGACACCAGAGAGGCTAAGACCGCATTGACTCAGTGCGGTATTCAGCCTCTATGGTTTCAAGTCTGATTTTGGAAAAAAAAAAAAAAAAATCCAAAATCAGACAGAGTGTTGACACCAGAGAGGCTAAGACCGCATTGACTCAGTGCGGTATTCAGCCTCTCTGGTGTCAAGTCTGATTTTGGAAAAAAGAAAAAAAAAATCCAAAATCAGACAGAGTGTTGAGACCAGAGAGGCTAAGACCGCATTGACTCAGTGCGGTATTCAGCCTCTCTGGTGTCAAGTCTGATTTTGGGAAAAAAAAAAAAAAAATCCAAAATCAGACAGAGTGTTGACACCAGAGAGGCTAAGACCGCATTGACTCAGTGCGGTATTCAGCCTCTCTGGTGTCAAGTCTGATTTTGGAAAAAAAAAAAAAAATCCAAAATCAGACAGAGTGTTGAGACCAGAGAGGCTAAGACCGCATTGACTCAGTGCGGTATTCAGCCTCTCTGGTGTCAAGTCTGATTTTGGAAAAAAAAAAAAAAAAATCCAAAATCAGACAGAGTGTTGAGACCAGAGAGGCTAAGACCGCATTGACTCAGTGCGGTATTCAGCCTCTCTGGTGTCAAGTCTGATTTTGGAAAAAAAAAAAAAAAAATCCAAAATCAGACAGAGTGTTGACACCAGAGAGGCTAAGACCGCATTGACTCAGTGCGGTATTCAGCCTCTATGGTGTCAAGTCTGATTTTGGAAAAAAAAAAAAAAAAAATCCAAAATCAGACAGAGTGTTGACACCAGAGAGGCTAAGACAGCATTGACTCAGTGTGGTATTCAGCCTCTCTGGTGTCAAGTCTGATTTTGGAAAAAAAAAAAAAATCCAAAATCAGACAGAGTGTTGAGACCAGAGAGGCTAAGACCGCATTGACTCAGTGCGGTATTCAGCCTCTCTGGTGTCAAGTCTGATTTTGGAAAAAAAAAAAAAAAAATCCAAAATCAGACAGAGTGTTGACACCAGAGAGGCTAAGACCGCATTGACTCAGTGCAGTATTCAGCCTCTCTGGTGTCAAGTCTGATTTTGGAAAAAAAAAAAAAAAATCCAAAATCAGACAGAGTGTTGAGACCAGAGAGGCTAAGACCGCATTGACTCAGTGCGGTATTCAGCCTCTCTGGTGTCAAGTCTGATTTTGGAAAAAAAAAAAAAAAATCCAAAATCAGACAGAGTGTTGACACCAGAGAGGCTAAGACCGCATTGACTCAGTGCGGTATTCAGCCTCTATGGTGTCAAGTCTGATTTTGGAAAAAAAAAAAAAAATCCAAAATCAGACAGAGTGTTGAGACCAGAGAGGCTAAGACCGCATTGACTCAGTGCGGTATTCAGCCTCTCTGGTGTCAAGTCTGATTTTGGAAAAAAAAAAAAAAAAAATCCAAAATCAGACAGAGTGTTGACACCAGAGAGGCTAAGACCGCATTGACTCAGTGCAGTATTCAGCCTCTCTGGTGTCAAGTCTGATTTTGGAAAAAAAAAAAAAAATCCAAAATCAGACAGAGTGTTGAGACCAGAGAGGCTAAGACCGCATTGACTCAGTGCGGTATTCAGCCTCTCTGGTGTCAAGTCTGATTTTGGAAAAAAAAAAAAAAAAATCCAAAATCAGACAGAGTGTTGACACCAGAGAGGCTAAGACCGCATTGACTCAGTGCAG
The DNA here is from genome assembly GCF_964638095.1 of Poromitra crassiceps. Classification (NCBI taxonomy): domain Eukaryota; kingdom Metazoa; phylum Chordata; class Actinopteri; order Beryciformes; family Melamphaidae; genus Poromitra; species Poromitra crassiceps. Next base: position 35,067 of record NW_028151478.1, on the reverse strand, counting down.
TATTCAGCCTCTATCGTGTCAAGTCTGATTTTGGAAAAAAAAAAAAAAAAATCCAAAATCAGACAGAGTGTTGACACCAGAGAGGCTAAGACCGCATTGACTCAGTGCAGTATTCAGCCTCTCTGGTGTCAAGTCTGATTTTGGAAAAAAAAAATCAGACAGAGTGTTGAGACCAGAGAGGCTAAGACCGCATTGACTCAGTGCGGTATTCAGCCTCTCTGGTGTCAAGTCTGATTTTGGAAAAAAAAAAAAAAAAATCCAAAATCAGACAGAGTGTTGAGACCAGAGAGGCTAAGACCGCATTGACTCAGTGCGGTATTCAGCCTCTCTGGTGTCAAGTCTGATTTTGGAAAAAAAAAAAAAAAATCCAAAATCAGACAGAGTGTTGACACCAGAGAGGCTAAGACCGCATTGACTCAGTGCGGTATTCAGCCTCTATGGTTTCAAGTCTGATTTTGGAAAAAAAAAAAAAAAAATCCAAAATCAGACAGAGTGTTGACACCAGAGAGGCTAAGACCGCATTGACTCAGTGCGGTATTCAGCCTCTCTGGTGTCAAGTCTGATTTTGGAAAAAAGAAAAAAAAAATCCAAAATCAGACAGAGTGTTGAGACCAGAGAGGCTAAGACCGCATTGACTCAGTGCGGTATTCAGCCTCTCTGGTGTCAAGTCTGATTTTGGGAAAAAAAAAAAAAAATCCAAAATCAGACAGAGTGTTGACACCAGAGAGGCTAAGACCGCATTGACTCAGTGCGGTATTCAGCCTCTCTGGTGTCAAGTCTGATTTTGGAAAAAAAAAAAAAAATCCAAAATCAGACAGAGTGTTGAGACCAGAGAGGCTAAGACCGCATTGACTCAGTGCGGTATTCAGCCTCTCTGGTGTCAAGTCTGATTTTTGAAAAAAAAAAAAAAAAATCCAAAATCAGGCAGAGTGTTGACACCAGAGAGGCTAAGACCGCATTGACTCAGTGCGGTTTTCAGCCTCTCTGGTGTCAAGTCTGATTTTGGAAAAAAAAAAAAAAAATCCAAAATCAGACAGAGTGTTGAGACCAGAGAGGCTAAGACCGCATTGACTCAGTGCGGTATTCAGCCTCTCTGGTGTCAAGTCTGATTTTGGAAAAAAAAAAAAAAAATCCAAAATCAGACAGAGTGTTGACACCAGAGAGGCTAAGACAGCATTGACTCAGTGCGGTATTCAGCCTCTCTGGTGTCAAGTCTGATTTTGGAAAAAAAAAAAAAAAAATCCAAAATCAGACAGAGTGTTGACACCAGAGAGGCTAAGACAGCATTGACTCAGTGCGGTATTCAGCCTCTCTGGTGTCAAGTCTGATTTTGGAAAAAAAAAAAAAAAAATCCAAAATCAGACAGAGTGTTGAGACCAGAGAGGCTAAGACCGCATTGACTCAGTGCGGTATTCAGCCTCTCTGGTGTCAAGTCTGATTTTTGAAAAAAAAAAAAAAAATCCAAAATCAGACAGTGTTGACACCAGAGAGGCTAAGACCGCATTGACTCAGTGCGGTATTCAGCCTCTCTGGTGTCAAGTCTGATTTTGGAAAAAAAAAAAAAAAAATCCAAAATCAGACAGAGTGTTGAGACCAGAGAGGCTAAGACCGCATTGACTCAGTGCGGTATTCAGCCTCTCTGGTGTCAAGTCTGATTTTGGAAAAAAAAAAAAAAAAATCCAAAATCAGACAGAGTGTTGACACCAGAGAGGCTAAGACCGCATTGACTCAGTGCGGTATTCAGCCTCTCTGGTGTCAAGTCTGATTTTGGAAAAAAAAAAAAAAATCCAAAATCAGACAGAGTGTTGAGACCAGAGAGGCTAAGACCGCATTGACTCAGTGCGGTATTCAGCCTCTCTGGTGTCAAGTCTGATTTTGGAAAAAAAAAAAAAAAAATCCAAAATCAGACAGAGTGTTGACACCAGAGAGGCTAAGACCGCATTGACTCAGTGCAGTATTCAGCCTCTCTGGTGTCAAGTCTGATTTTGGAAAAAAAAAAAAAATCCAAAATCAGACAGAGTGTTGACACCAGAGAGGCTAAGACCGCATTGACTCAGTGCGGTATTCAGCCTCTATGGTTTCAAGTCTGATTTTGGAAAAAAAAAAAAAAAAATCCAAAATCAGACAGAGTGTTGACACCAGAGAGGCTAAGACCGCATTGACTCAGTGCGGTATTCAGCCTCTCTGGTGTCAAGTCTGATTTTGGAAAAAAGAAAAAAAAAATCCAAAATCAGACAGAGTGTTGAGACCAGAGAGGCTAAGACCGCATTGACTCAGTGCGGTATTCAGCCTCTCTGGTGTCAAGTCTGATTTTGGGAAAAAAAAAAAAAAAATCCAAAATCAGACAGAGTGTTGACACCAGAGAGGCTAAGACCGCATTGACTCAGTGCGGTATTCAGCCTCTCTGGTGTCAAGTCTGATTTTGGAAAAAAAAAAAAAAATCCAAAATCAGACAGAGTGTTGAGACCAGAGAGGCTAAGACCGCATTGACTCAGTGCGGTATTCAGCCTCTCTGGTGTCAAGTCTGATTTTGGAAAAAAAAAAAAAAAAATCCAAAATCAGACAGAGTGTTGAGACCAGAGAGGCTAAGACCGCATTGACTCAGTGCGGTATTCAGCCTCTCTGGTGTCAAGTCTGATTTTGGAAAAAAAAAAAAAAAATCCAAAATCAGACAGAGTGTTGACACCAGAGAGGCTAAGACCGCATTGACTCAGTGCGGTATTCAGCCTCTATGGTGTCAAGTCTGATTTTGGAAAAAAAAAAAAAAAAAATCCAAAATCAGACAGAGTGTTGACACCAGAGAGGCTAAGACAGCATTGACTCAGTGTGGTATTCAGCCTCTCTGGTGTCAAGTCTGATTTTGGAAAAAAAAAAAAAAATCCAAAATCAGACAGAGTGTTGAGACCAGAGAGGCTAAGACCGCATTGACTCAGTGCGGTATTCAGCCTCTCTGGTGTCAAGTCTGATTTTGGAAAAAAAAAAAAAAAAAATCCAAAATCAGACAGAGTGTTGACACCAGAGAGGCTAAGACCGCATTGACTCAGTGCAGTATTCAGCCTCTCTGGTGTCAAGTCTGATTTTGGAAAAAAAAAAAAAAATCCAAAATCAGACAGAGTGTTGAGACCAGAGAGGCTAAGACCGCATTGACTCAGTGCGGTATTCAGCCTCTCTGGTGTCAAGTCTGATTTTGGAAAAAAAAAAAAAAATCCAAAATCAGACAGAGTGTTGAGACCAGAGAGGCTAAGACCGCATTGACTCAGTGCGGTATTCAGCCTCTCTGGTGTCAAGTCTGATTTTGGAAAAAAAAAAAAAAAAATCCAAAATCAGACAGAGTGTTGACACCAGAGAGGCTAAGACCGCATTGACTCAGTGCAGTATTCAGCCTCTCTGGTGTCAAGTCTGATTTTGGAAAAAAAAAAAAAAATCCAAAATCAGACAGAGTGTTGAGACCAGAGAGGCTAAGACCGCATTGACTCAGTGCGGTATTCAGCCTCTCTGGTGTCAAGTCTGATTTTGGAAAAAAAAAAAAAAAAATCCAAAATCAGACAGAGTGTTGACACCAGAGAGGCTAAGACCGCATTGACTCAGTGCGGTATTCAGCCTCTATCGTGTCAAGTCTGATTTTGGAAAAAAATAAAAATAAATCCAAAATCAGACAGAGTGTTGACACCAGAGAGGCTAAGACCGCATTGACTCAGTGCGGTATTCAGCCTCTCTGGTGTCAAGTCTGATTTTGGAAAAAAAAAAATCAGACAGAGTGTTGAGACCAGAGAGGCTAAGACCGCATTGACTCTGTGCGGTATTCAGCCTCTCTGGTGTCAAGTCTGATTTTTGAAAAAAAAAAAAAAAAATCCAAAATCAGACAGAGTGTTGACACCAGAGAGGCTAAGACCGCATTGACTCAGTGCGGTACTCAGCCTCTCTGGTGTCAAGTCTGATTTTGGAAAAAAAAAAAAAAAATCCAAAATCAGAAAGAGTGTTGAGACCAGAGAGGCTAAGACCGCATTGACTCAGTGCGGTATTCAGCCTCTCTGGTGTCAAGTCTGATTTTGGAAAAAAAAAAAAAAAAATCCAAAATCAGACAGTGTTGACACCAGAGAGGCTAAGACCGCATTGACTCAGTGCGGTATTCAGCCTCTCTGGTGTCAAGTCTGATTTTGGAAAAAAAAAAAAAAGTCCAAAATCAGACAGAGTGTTGAGACCAGAGAGGCTAAGACCGCATTGACTCAGTGCGGTATTCAGCCTCTCTGGTGTCAAGTCTGATTTTGGAAAAAAAAAAAAAAAAATCCAAAATCAGACAGAGTGTTGACACCAGAGAGGCTAAGACCGCATTGACTCAGTGCAGTATTCAGCCTCTCTGGTGTCAAGTCTGATTTTGGAAAAAAAAAAAAAATCCAAAATCAGACAGAGTGTTGACACCAGAGAGGCTAAGACCGCATTGACTCAGTGCGGTATTCAGCCTCTATGGTGTCAAGTCTGATTTTGGAAAAAAAAAAAAAAAAAATCCAAAATCAGACAGAGTGTTGACACCAGAGAGGCTAAGACAGCATTGACTCAGTGTGGTATTCAGCCTCTCTGGTGTCAAGTCTGATTTTGGAAAAAAAAAAAAAATCCAAAATCAGACAGAGTGTTGAGACCAGAGAGGCTAAGACCGCATTGACTCAGTGCGGTATTCAGCCTCTCTGGTGTCAAGTCTGATTTTGGAAAAAAAAAAAAAAAAATCCAAAATCAGACAGAGTGTTGACACCAGAGAGGCTAAGACCGCATTGACTCAGTGCAGTATTCAGCCTCTCTGGTGTCAAGTCTGATTTTGGAAAAAAAAAAAAAAATCCAAAATCAGACAGAGTGTTGAGACCAGAGAGGCTAAGACCGCATTGACTCAGTGCGGTATTCAGCCTCTCTGGTGTCAAGTCTGATTTTGGAAAAAAAAAAAAAAAATCCAAAATCAGACAGAGTGTTGACACCAGAGAGGCTAAGACCGCATTGACACAGTGCGGTATTCAGCCTCTATGGTGTCAAGTCTGATTTTGGAAAAAAAAAAAAAATCCAAAATCAGACAGAGTGTTGAGACCAGAGAGGCTAAGACCGCATTGACTCAGTGCGGTATTCAGCCTCTCTGGTGTCAAGTCTGATTTTGGAAAAAAAAAAAAAAAAATCCAAAATCAGACAGAGTGTTGACACCAGAGAGGCTAAGACCGCATTGACTCAGTGCAGTATTCAGCCTCTCTGGTGTCAAGTCTGATTTGGAAAAAAAAAAAAAAATCCAAAATCAGACAGAGTGTTGAGACCAGAGAGGCTAAGACCGCATTGACTCAGTGCGGTATTCAGCCTCTCTGGTGTCAAGTCTGATTTTGGAAAAAAAAAAAAAAAAATCCAAAATCAGACAGAGTGTTGACACCAGAGAGGCTAAGACCGCATTGACTCAGTGCGGTATTCAGCCTCTATCGTGTCAAGTCTGATTTTGGAAAAAAAAAAAAAAAAATCCAAAATCAGACAGAGTGTTGACACCAGAGAGGCTAAGACCGCATTGACTCAGTGCGGTATTCAGCCTCTCTGGTGTCAAGTCTGATTTTGGAAAAAAAAAAATCAGACAGAGTGTTGAGACCAGAGAGGCTAAGACCGCATTGACTCTGTGCGGTATTCAGCCTCTCTGGTGTCAAGTCTGATTTTTGAAAAAAAAAAAAAAAATCCAAAATCAGACAGAGTGTTGACACCAGAGAGGCTAAGACCGCATTGACTCAGTGCGGTACTCAGCCTCTCTGGTGTCAAGTCTGATTTTGGAAAAAAAAAAAAAAAATGCAAAATCAGAAAGAGTGTTGAGACCAGAGAGGCTAAGACCGCATTGACTCAGTGCGGTATTCAGCCTCTCTGGTGTCAAGTCTGATTTTGGAAAAAAAAAAAAAAATCCAAAATCAGACAGAGTGTTGAGACCAGAGAGGCTAAGACCGCATTGACTCAGTGCGGTATTCAGCCTCTCTGGTGTCAAGTCTGATTTTGGAAAAAAAAAAAAAAAAATCCAAAATCAGACAGAGTGTTGACACCAGAGAGGCTAAGACCGCATTGACTCAGTGCAGTATTCAGCCTCTCTGGTGTCAAGTCTGATTTTGGAAAAAAAAAAAAAATCCAAAATCAGACAGAGTGTTGACACCAGAGAGGCTAAGACCGCATTGACTCAGTGCGGTATTCAGCCTCTATGGTGTCAAGTCTGATTTTGGAAAAAAAAAAAAAAAAAATCCAAAATCAGACAGAGTGTTGACACCAGAGAGGCTAAGACCGCATTGACTCAGTGCAGTATTCAGCCTCTCTGGTGTCAAGTCTGATTTTGGAAAAAAGAAAAAAAAAATCCAAAATCAGACAGAGTGTTGAGACCAGAGAGGCTAAGACCGCATTGACTCAGTGCGGTATTCAGCCTCTCTGGTGTCAAGTCTGATTTTTGAAAAAAAAAAAAAAAAATCCAAAATCAGGCAGAGTGTTGACACCAGAGAGGCTAAGACTGCATTGACTCAGTGCTGTATTCAGCCTCTCTGGTGTCAAGTCTGATTTTGGAAAAAAAAAAAAAAAAATCCAAAATCAGACAGAGTGTTGAGACCAGAGAGGCTAAGACCGCATTGACTCAGTGCGGTATTCAGCCTCTCTGGTGTCATGTCTGATTTTGGAAAAAAAAAAAAAAAAATCCAAAATCAGACAGAGTGTTGACACCAGAGAGGCTAAGACCGCATTGACTCAGTGCGGTATTCAGCCTCTATGGTGTCAAGTCTGATTTTTGAAAAAAAAAAAAAAAAATCCAAAATCAGACAGAGTGTTGACACCAGAGAGGCTAAGACAGCATTGACTCAGTGCGGTATTCAGCCTCTCTGGTGTCAAGTCTGATTTTGGAAAAAAAAAAAAAAAAATCCAAAATCAGACAGAGTGTTGAGACCAGAGAGGCTAAGACCGCATTGACTCAGTGCGGTATTCAGCCTCTCTGGTGTCAAGTCTGATTTTTGAAAAAAAAAAAAAAAATCCAAAATCAGACAGAGTGTTGACACCAGAGAGGCTAAGACCGCATTGACTCAGTGCGGTATTCAGCCTCTCTGGTGTCAAGTCTGATTTTTGAAAAAAAAAAAAAAAAATCCAAAATCAGACAGAGTGTTGAGACCAGAGAGGCTAAGACCGCATTGACTCAGTGCGGTATTCAGCCTCTCTGGTGTCAAGTCTGATTTTGGAAAAAAAAAAAAAAAAAATCCAAAATCAGACAGAGTGTTGACACCAGAGAGGCTAAGACCGCATTGACTCAGTGCGGTATTCAGCCTCTCTGGTGTCAAGTCTGATTTTGGAAAAAAGAAAAAAAAAATCCAAAATCAGACAGAGTGTTGAGACCAGAGAGGCTAAGACCGCATTGACTCAGTGCGGTATTCAGCCTCTCTGGTGTCAAGTCTGATTTTGGAAAAAAAAAAAAAAAAATCCAAAATCAGACAGTGTTGACACCAGAGAGGCTAAGACCGCATTGACTCAGTGCGGTATTCAGCCTCTCTGGTGTCAAGTCTGATTTTGGAAAAAAAAAAAAAAATCCAAAATCAGACAGAGTGTTGAGACCAGAGAGGCTAAGACCGCATTGACTCAGTGCGGTATTCAGCCTCTCTGGTGTCAAGTCTGATTTTGGAAAAAAAAAAAAAAAAATCCAAAATCAGACAGAGTGTTGACACCAGAGAGGCTAAGACCGCATTGACTCAGTGCAGTATTCAGCCTCTCTGGTGTCAAGTCTGATTTTGGAAAAAAAAAAAAAATCCAAAATCAGACAGAGTGTTGACACCAGAGAGGCTAAGACCGCATTGACTCAGTGCGGTATTCAGCCTCTATGGTGTCAAGTCTGATTTTGGAAAAAAAAAAAAAAAAAAATCCAAAATCAGACAGAGTGTTGACACCAGAGAGGCTAAGACCGCATTGACTCAGTGCAGTATTCAGCCTCTCTGGTGTCAAGTCTGATTTTGGAAAAAAGAAAAAAAAAATCCAAAATCAGACAGAGTGTTGACACCAGAGAGCTAAGACCGCATTGACTCAGTGCGGTATTCAGCCTCTCTGGCAAGTCTGATTTTGGAAAAAAAAAAAAAAAAATCCAAAATCAGACAGAGTGTTGACACCAGAGAGGCTAAGACCGCATTGACTCAGTGCGGTATTCAGCCTCTCTGGTGTCAAGTCTGATTTTGGAAAAAAATAATAATAATCCAAAATCAGACAGAGTGTTGACACCAGAGAGGCTAAGACCGCATTGACTCAGTGCGGTATTCAGCCTCTCTGGTGTCAAGTCTGATTTTGGAAAAAAAAAAAAAAAAAATCCAAAATCAGACAGAGTGTTGAGACCAGAGAGGCTAAGACCGCATTGACTCAGTGCGGTATTCAGCCTCTCTGGTGTCAAGTCTGATTTTGGAAAAAAAAAAAAAAATCCAAAATCAGACAGAGTGTTGACACCAGAGAGGCTAAGACCGCATTGACTCAGTGCGGTATTCAGCCTCTCTGGTGTCAAGTCTGATTTTGGAAAAAAAAAAAAAAAAAATCCAAAATCAGACAGAGTGTTGACACCAGAGAGGCTAAGACTGCATTGACTCAGTGCGGTATTAAGCCTCTCTGGTGTCAAGTCTGATTTTGGAAAAAAAAAAAAAAAATCCAAAATAAGACAGAGTGTTGAGACCAGAGAGGCTAAGACCGCATTGACTCAGTGCGGTATTCAGCCTCTCTGGTGTCAAGTCTGATTTTTGAAAAAAAAAAAAAAATCCAAAATCAGACAGAGTGTTGACACCAGAGAGGCTAAGACCGCATTGACTCAGTGCGGTATTCAGCCTCTCTGGTGTCAAGTCTGATTTTGGAAAAAAAAAAAAAAAAAAAAAAAATCAGACAGAGTGTTGACACCAGAGAGGCTAAGACCGCATTGATTCAGTGCGGTATTCAGCCTCTCTGGTGTCAAGTCTGATTTTGGAAAAAAAAAAAAAAAAATCCAAAATCAGACAGAGTGTTGAGACCAGAGAGGCTAAGACCGCATTGACTCAGTGCGGTATTCAGCCTCTCTGGTGTCAAGTCTGATTTTGGAAAAAAAAAAAAAAAAATCCAAAATCAGACAGAGTGTTGACACCAGAGAGGCTAAGACCGCATTGACTCAGTGCGGTATTCAGCCTCTCTGGTGTCAAGTCTGATTTTGGAAAAAAAAAAAAAAAAAATCCAAAATCAGACAGAGTGTTGAGACCAGAGAGGCTAAGACCGCATTGACTCAGTGCGGTATTCAGCCTCTCTGGTGTCAAGTCTGATTTTGGAAAAAAAAAAAAAAATCCAAAATCAGACAGAGTGTTGACACCAGAGAGGCTAAGACCGCATTGACTCAGTGCGGTATTCAGCCTCTCTGGTGTCAAGTCTGATTTTGGAAAAAAAAAAAAAAAATCAAAAATCAGACAGAGTGTTGAGACCAGAGAGGCTAAGACCGCATTAACTCAGTGCGGTATTCAGCCTCTCTGGTGTCAAGTCTGATTTTGGAAAAAAAAAAAAAAAATCCAAAATCAGACAGAGTGTTGACACCAGAGAGGCTAAGACCGCATTGACTCAGTGCGGTATTCAGCCTCTCTGGTGTCAAGTCTGATTTTGGAAAAAAAAAAAAAAATCCAAAATCAGACAGAGTGTTGAGACCAGAGAGGCTAAGACCGCATTGACTCAGTGCGGTATTCAGCCTCTCTGGTGTCAAGTCTGATTTTGGAAAAAAAAAAAAAAAATCCAAAATCAGACAGAGTGTTGAGACCAGAGAGGCTAAGACCGCATTGACTCAGGTGCGGTATTCAGCCTCTCTGGTGTCAAGTCTGATTTTGGAAAAAAAAAAAAAAAAAATCCCAAATCAGACAGAGTGTTGAGACCAGAGAGGCTAAGACCGCATTGACTCAGTGCGGTATTCAGCCTCTCTGGTGTCAAGTCTGATTTTGGAAAAAAAAAAAAAAAATCCAAAATCAGACAGAGTGTTGAGACCAGAGAGCTAAGACCGCATTGACTCAGTGCGGTATTCAGCCTCTCTGGCAAGTCTGATTTTGGAAAAAAAAAAAAAAAAAATCCAAAATCAGACAGAGTGTTGACACCAGAGAGGCTAAGACCGCATTGACTCAGTGCGGTATTCAGCCTCTCTGGTGTCAAGTCTGATTTTGGAAAACAAATAAAAAAATCCAAAATCAGACAGAGTGTTGACACCAGAGAGGCTAAGACCGCATTGACTCAGTGCAGTATTCAGCCTCTCTGGTGTCAAGTCTGATTTTGGAAAAAAAAAAAAAATCCAAAATCAGACAGAGTGTTGACACCAGAGAGGCTAAGACCGCATTGACTCAGTGCGGTATTCAGCCTCTATGGTTTCAAGTCTGATTTTGGAAAAAAAAAAAAAAAAATCCAAAATCAGACAGAGTGTTGACACCAGAGAGGCTAAGACCGCATTGACTCAGTGCGGTATTCAGCCTCTCTGGTGTCAAGTCTGATTTTGGAAAAAAGAAAAAAAAAAATCCAAAATCAGACAGAGTGTTGAGACCAGAGAGGCTAAGACCGCATTGACTCAGTGCGGTATTCAGCCTCTCTGGTGTCAAGTCTGATTTTGGGAAAAAAAAAAAAAAAATCCAAAATCAGACAGAGTGTTGACACCAGAGAGGCTAAGACCGCATTGACTCAGTGCGGTATTCAGCCTCTCTGGTGTCAAGTCTGATTTTGGAAAAAAAAAAAAAAATCCAAAATCAGACAGAGTGTTGAGACCAGAGAGGCTAAGACCGCATTGACTCAGTGCGGTATTCAGCCTCTCTGGTGTCAAGTCTGATTTTTGAAAAAAAAAAAAAAAAATCCAAAATCAGGCAGAGTGTTGACACCAGAGAGGCTAAGACCGCATTGACTCAGTGCGGTATTCAGCCTCTCTGGTGTCAAGTCTGATTTTGGAAAAAAAAAAAAAAAAATCCAAAATCAGACAGAGTGTTGAGACCAGAGAGGCTAAGACCGCATTGACTCAGTGCGGTATTCAGCCTCTCTGGTGTCAAGTCTGATTTTGGAAAAAAAAAAAAAAAATCCAAAATCAGACAGAGTGTTGACACCAGAGAGGCTAAGACCGCATTGACTCAGTGCGGTATTCAGCCTCTATGGTGTCAAGTCTGATTTTGGAAAAAAAAAAAAAAAAATCCAAAATCAGACAGAGTGTTGACACCAGAGAGGCTAAGACAGCATTGACTCAGTGCGGTATTCAGCCTCTCTGGTGTCAAGTCTGATTTTGGAAAAAAAAAAAAAAAAATCCAAAATCAGACAGAGTGTTGAGACCAGAGAGGCTAAAACCGCATTGACTCAGTGCGGTATTCAGCCTCTCTGGTGTCAAGTCTGATTTTTGAAAAAAAAAAAAAAAATCCAAAATCAGACAGAGTGTTGACACCAGAGAGGCTAAGACCGCATTGACTCAGTGCGGTATTCAGCCTCTCTGGTGTCAAGTCTGATTTTGGAAAAAAAAAAAAAAAAATCCAAAATCAGACAGAGTGTTGAGACCAGAGAGGCTAAGACCGCATTGACTCAGTGCGGTATTCAGCCTCTCTGGTGTCAAGTCTGATTTTGGAAAAAAAAAAAAAAAAATCCAAAATCAGACAGAGTGTTGACACCAGAGAGGCTAAGACCGCATTGACTCAGTGCGGTATTCAGCCTCTCTGGTGTCAAGTCTGATTTTGGAAAAAAAAAAAAAAATCCAAAATCAGACAGAGTGTTGAGACCAGAGAGGCTAAGACCGCATTGACTCAGTGCGGTATTCAGCCTCTCTGGTGTCAAGTCTGATTTTGGAAAAAAAAAAAAAAAAATCCAAAATCAGACAGAGTGTTGACACCAGAGAGGCTAAGACCGCATTGACTCAGTGCGGTATTCAGCCTCTCTGGTGTCAAGTCTGATTTTGGAAAAAAAAAAAAAAATCCAAAATCAGACAGAGTGTTGAGACCAGAGAGGCTAAGACCGCATTGACTCAGTGCAGTATTCAGCCTCTCTGGTGTCAAGTCTGATTTTGGAAAAAAAAAAAAAAAAATCCAAAATCAGACAGAGTGTTGACACCAGAGAGGCTAAGACCGCATTGACTCAGTGCAGTATTCAGCCTCTCTGGTGTCAAGTCTGATTTTGGAAAAAAAAAAAAAAAAATCCAAAATCAGACAGAGTGTTGACACCAGAGAGGCTAAGACCGCATTGACTCAGTGCGGTATTCAGCCTCTCTGGTGTCAAGTCTGATTTTGGAAAAAAAAAAAAAAAAATCCAAAATCAGACAGAGTGTTGACACCAGAGAGGCTAAGACCGCATTGACTCAGTGCGGTATTCAGCCTCTATGGTGTCAAGTCTGATTTTGGAAAAAAAAAAAAAAAAATCCAAAATCAGACAGAGTGTTGACACCAGAGAGGCTAAGACAGCATTGACTCAGTGCGGTATTCAGCCTCTCTGGTGTCAAGTCTGATTTTGGAAAAAAAAAAAAAAAAATCCAAAATCAGACAGAGTGTTGAGACCAGAGAGGCTAAAACCGCATTGACTCAGTGCGGTATTCAGCCTCTCTGGTGTCAAGTCTGATTTTTGAAAAAAAAAAAAAAAATCCAAAATCAGACAGAGTGTTGACACCAGAGAGGCTAAGACCGCATTGACTCAGTGCGGTATTCAGCCTCTCTGGTGTCAAGTCTGATTTTGGAAAAAAAAAAAAAAAAATCCAAAATCAGACAGAGTGTTGAGACCAGAGAGGCTAAGACCGCATTGACTCAGTGCGGTATTCAGCCTCTCTGGTGTCAAGTCTGATTTTGGAAAAAAAAAAAAAAAAATCCAAAATCAGACAGAGTGTTGACACCAGAGAGGCTAAGACCGCATTGACTCAGTGCGGTATTCAGCCTCTCTGGTGTCAAGTCTGATTTTGGAAAAAAAAAAAAAAAAATCCAAAATCAGACAGAGTGTTGACACCAGAGAGGCTAAGACCGCATTGACTCAGTGCAGTATTCAGCCTCTCTGGTGTCAAGTCTGATTTTGGAAAAAAAAAAAAAAATCCAAAATCAGACAGAGTGTTGAGACCAGAGAGGCTAAGACCGCATTGACTCAGTGCGGTATTCAGCCTCTCTGGTGTCAAGTCTGATTTTGGAAAAAAAAAAAAAAAATCCAAAATCAGGCAGAGTGTTGACACCAGAGAGGCTAAGACCGCATTGACTCAGTGCGGTATTCAGCCTCTCTGGTGTCAAGTCTGATTTTGGAAAAAAAAAAAAAAAAATCCAAAATCAGACAGAGTGTTGAGACCAGAGAGGCTAAGACCGCATTGACTCAGTGCGGTATTCAGCCTCTCTGGTGTCAAGTCTGATTTTGGAAAAAAAAAAAAAAAATCCAAAATCAGACAGAGTGTTGACACCAGAGAGGCTAAGACCGCATTGACTCAGTGCGGTATTCAGCCTCTATGGTGTCAAGTCTGATTTTGGAAAAAAAAAAAAAAAAATCCAAAATCAGACAGAGTGTTGACACCAGAGAGGCTAAGACAGCATTGACTCAGTGCGGTATTCAGCCTCTCTGGTGTCAAGTCTGATTTTGGAAAAAAAAAAAAAAAAATCCAAAATCAGACAGAGTGTTGAGACCAGAGAGGCTAAAACCGCATTGACTCAGTGCGGTATTCAGCCTCTCTGGTGTCAAGTCTGATTTTTGAAAAAAAAAAAAAAAAATCCAAAATCAGACAGAGTGTTGACACCAGAGAGGCTAAGACCGCATTGACTCAGTGCGGTATTCAGCCTCTCTGGTGTCAAGTCTGATTTTGGAAAAAAAAAAAAAAAAATCCAAAATCAGACAGAGTGTTGAGACCAGAGAGGCTAAGACCGCATTGACTCAGTGCGGTATTCAGCCTCTCTGGTGTCAAGTCTGATTTTGGAAAAAAAAAAAAAAAAATCCAAAATCAGACAGAGTGTTGACACCAGAGAGGCTAAGACCGCATTGACTCAGTGCGGTATTCAGCCTCTCTGGTGTCAAGTCTGATTTTGGAAAAAAAAAAAAAAAATCCAAAATCAGACAGAGTGTTGAGACCAGAGAGGCTAAGACCGCATTGACTCAGTGCGGTATTCAGCCTCTCTGGTGTCAAGTCTGATTTTGGAAAAAAAAAAAAAAAAATCCAAAATCAGACAGAGTGTTGACACCAGAGAGGCTAAGACCGCATTGACTCAGTGCGGTATTCAGCCTCTCTGGTGTCAAGTCTGATTTTGGAAAAAAAAAAAAAAAATCCAAAATCAGACAGAGTGTTGAGACCAGAGAGGCTAAGACCGCATTGACTCAGTGCAGTATTCAGCCTCTCTGGTGTCAAGTCTGATTTTGGAAAAAAAAAAAAAAAAATCCAAAATCAGACAGAGTGTTGACACCAGAGAGGCTAAGACCGCATTGACTCAGTGCAGTATTCAGCCTCTCTGGTGTCAAGTCTGATTTTGGAAAAAAAAAAAAAAAAATCCAAAATCAGACAGAGTGTTGACACCAGAGAGGCTAAGACCGCATTGACTCAGTGCGGTATTCAGCCTCTCTGGTGTCAAGTCTGATTTTGGAAAAAAAAAAAAAAAAATCCAAAATCAGACAGAGTGTTGACACCAGAGAGGCTAAGACCGCATTGACTCAGTGCGGTATTCAGCCTCTATGGTGTCAAGTCTGATTTTGGAAAAAAAAAAAAAAAAATCCAAAATCAGACAGAGTGTTGACACCAGAGAGGCTAAGACAGCATTGACTCAGTGCGGTATTCAGCCTCTCTGGTGTCAAGTCTGATTTTGGAAAAAAAAAAAAAAAAATCCAAAATCAGACAGAGTGTTGAGACCAGAGAGGCTAAAACCGCATTGACTCAGTGCGGTATTCAGCCTCTCTGGTGTCAAGTCTGATTTTTGAAAAAAAAAAAAAAAATCCAAAATCAGACAGAGTGTTGACACCAGAGAGGCTAAGACCGCATTGACTCAGTGCGGTATTCAGCCTCTCTGGTGTCAAGTCTGATTTTGGAAAAAAAAAAAAAAAAATCCAAAATCAGACAGAGTGTTGAGACCAGAGAGGCTAAGACCGCATTGACTCAGTGCGGTATTCAGCCTCTCTGGTGTCAAGTCTGATTTTGGAAAAAAAAAAAAAAAAATCCAAAATCAGACAGAGTGTTGACACCAGAGAGGCTAAGACCGCATTGACTCAGTGCGGTATTCAGCCTCTCTGGTGTCAAGTCTGATTTTGGAAAAAAAAAAAAAAAAATCCAAAATCAGACAGAGTGTTGACACCAGAGAGGCTAAGACCGCATTGACTCAGTGCAGTATTCAGCCTCTCTGGTGTCAAGTCTGATTTTGGAAAAAAAAAAAAAATCCAAAATCAGACAGAGTGTTGACACCAGAGAGGCTAAGACCGCATTGACTCAGTGCGGTATTCAGCCTCTATGGTTTCAAGTCTGATTTTGGAAAAAAAAAAAAAAAAATCCAAAATCAGACAGAGTGTTGACACCAGAGAGGCTAAGACCGCATTGACTCAGTGCGGTATTCAGCCTCTCTGGTGTCAAGTCTGATTTTGGAAAAAAGAAAAAAAAAATCCAAAATCAGACAGAGTGTTGAGACCAGAGAGGCTAAGACCGCATTGACTCAGTGCGGTATTCAGCCTCTCTGGTGTCAAGTCTGATTTTGGAAAAAAAAAAAAAAAAATCCAAAATCAGACAGAGTGTTGACACCAGAGAGGCTAAGACCGCATTGACTCAGTGCGGTATTCAGCCTCTCTGGTGTCAAGTCTGATTTTGGAAAAAAAAAAAAAAAATCCAAAATCAGACAGAGTGTTGAGACCAGAGAGGCTAAGACCGCATTGACTCAGTGCGGTATTCAGCCTCTCTGGTGTCAAGTCTGATTTTGGAAAAAAAAAATCCAAAATCCAAAATCAGACAGAGTGTTGACACCAGAGAGGCTAAGACCGCATTGACTCAGTGCAGTATTCAGCCTCTCTGGTGTCAAGTCTGATTTTGGAAAAAAAAAAAAAAAATCCAAAATCAGACAGAGTGTTGAGACCAGAGAGGCTAAGACCGCATTGACTCAGTGCGGTATTCAGCCTCTCTGGTGTCAAGTCTGATTTTTGAAAAAAAAAAAAAAAAATCCAAAATCAGACAGAGTGTTGACACCAGAGAGGCTAAGACCGCATTGACTCAGTGCGGTATTCAGCCTCTCTGGTGTCAAGTCTGATTTTGGAAAAAAAAAAAAAAATCCAAAATCAGACAGAGTGTTGAGACCAGAGAGGCTAAGACCGCATTGACTCAGTGCAGTATTCAGCCTCTCTGGTGTCAAGTCTGATTTTGGAAAAAAAAAAAAAAAAATCCAAAATCAGACAGAGTGTTGACACCAGAGAGGCTAAGACCGCATTGACTCAGTGCAGTATTCAGCCTCTCTGGTGTCAAGTCTGATTTTGGAAAAAAAAAAAAAAAAATCCAAAATCAGACAGAGTGTTGAGACCAGAGAGGCTAAGACCGCATTGACTCAGTGCGGTATTCAGCCTCTCTGGTGTCAAGTCTGATTTTGGAAAAAAAAAAAAAAAATCCAAAATCAGACAGAGTGTTGACACCAGAGAGGCTAAGACCGCATTGACTCAGTGCGGTATTCAGCCTCTATGGTGTCAAGTCTGATTTTGGAAAAAAAAAAAAATAATCCAAAATCAGACAGAGTGTTGACACCAGAGAGGCTAAGACAGCATTGACTCAGTGCGGTATTCAGCCTCTCTGGTGTCAAGTCTGATTTTGGAAAAAAAAAAAAAAAAATCCAAAATCAGACAGAGTGTTGAGACCAGAGAGGCTAAAACCGCATTGACTCAGTGCGGTATTCAGCCTCTCTGGTGTCAAGTCTGATTTTTGAAAAAAAAAAAAAAAATCCAAAATCAGACAGAGTGTTGACACCAGAGAGGCTAAGACCGCATTGACTCAGTGCGGTATTCAGCCTCTCTGGTGTCAAGTCTGATATTGGAAAAAAAAAAAAAAAATCCAAAATCAGACAGAGTGTTGAGACCAGAGACGCTAAGACCGCATTGACTCAGTGCGGTATTCAGCCTCTCTGGTGTCAAGTCTGATTTTGGAAAAAAAAAAAAAAAAATCCAAAATCAGACAGAGTGTTGACACCAGAGAGGCTAAGACCGCATTGACTCAGTGCGGTATTCAGCCTCTCTGGTGTCAAGTCTGATTTTGGAAAAAAAAAAAAAATCCAAAATCAGACAGAGTGTTGAGACCAGAGAGGCTAAGACCGCATTGACTCAGTGCGGTATTCAGCCTCTCTGGTGTCAAGTCTGATTTTGGAAAAAAAAAAAAAAAAATCCAAAATCAGACAGAGTGTTGACACCAGAGAGGCTAAGACCGCATTGACTCAGTGCAGTATTCAGCCTCTCTGGTGTCAAGTCTGATTTTGGAAAAAAAAAAAAAAATCCAAAATCAGACAGAGTGTTGACACCAGAGAGGCTAAGACCGCATTGACTCAGTGCGGTATTCAGCCTCTATGGTTTCAAGTCTGATTTTGGAAAAAAAAAAAAAAAAATCCAAAATCAGACAGAGTGTTGACACCAGAGAGGCTAAGACCGCATTGACTCAGTGCGGTATTCAGCCTCTCTGGTGTCAAGTCTGATTTTGGAAAAAAGAAAAAAAAAATCCAAAATCAGACAGAGTGTTGAGACCAGAGAGGCTAAGACCGCATTGACTCAGTGCGGTATTCAGCCTCTCTGGTGTCAAGTCTGATTTTGGAAAAAAAAAAAAAAAAATCCAAAATCAGACAGAGTGTTGACACCAGAGAGGCTAAGACCGCATTGACTCAGTGCGGTATTCAGCCTCTCTGGTGTCAAGTCTGATTTTGGAAAAAAGAAAAAAAAAATCCAAAATCAGACAGAGTGTTGAGACCAGAGAGGCTAAGACCGCATTGACTCAGTGCGGTATTCAGCCTATCTGGTGTCAAGTCTGATTTTGGAAAAAAAAAAAAAAAAATCCAAAATCAGACAGAGTGTTGAGACCAGAGAGGCTAAGACCGCATTGACTCAGTGCGGTATTCAGCCTCTCTGGTGTCAAGTCTGATTTTGGAAAAAAAAAAAAAAAAATCCAAAATCAGACAGAGTGTTGACACCAGAGAGGCTAAGACCGCATTGACTCAGTGCGGTATTCAGCCTCTCTGGTGTCAAGTCTGATTTTGGAAAAAAAAAAAAAAATCCAAAATCAGACAGAGTGTTGAGACCAGAGAGGCTAAGACCGCATTGACTCAGTGCGGTATTCAGCCTCTCTGGTGTCAAGTCTGATTTTGGAAAAAAAAAAAAAAAAAATCCAAAATCAGACAGAGTGTTGACACCAGAGAGGCTAAGACCGCATTGACTCAGTGCAGTATTCAGCCTCTCTGGTGTCAAGTCTGATTTTGGAAAAAAAAAAAAAATCCAAAATCAGACAGAGTGTTGACACCAGAGAGGCTAAGACCGCATTGACTCAGTGCGGTATTCAGCCTCTCTGGTGTCAAGTCTGATTTTGGAAAAAAGAAAAAAAAAATCCAAAATCAGACAGAGTGTTGAGACCAGAGAGGCTAAGACCGCATTGACTCAGTGCGGTATTCAGCCTCTCTGGTGTCAAGTCTGATTTTGGAAAAAGAAAAAAAAAAATCCAAAATCAGACAGAGTGTTGACACCAGAGAGGCTAAGACCGCATTGAGTCAGTGCGGTATTCAGCCTCTCTGGTGTCAAGTCTGATTTTGGAAAAAAAAAAAAAAATCCAAAATCAGACAGAGTGTTGACACCAGAGAGGCTAAGACCGCATTGACTCAGTGCGGTATTCAGCCTCTCTGGTGTCAAGTCTGATTTTGGAAAAAAAAAAAAAAAAAATCCAAAATCAGACAGTGTTGACACCAGAGAGGCTAAGACCGCATTGACTCAGTGCGGTATTCAGCCTCTCTGGTGTCAAGTCTGATTTTGGAAAAAAAAAAAAAAATCCAAAATCAGACAGAGTGTTGAGACCAGAGAGGCTAAGACCGCATTGACTCAGTGCGGTATTCAGCCTCTCTGGTGTCAAGTCTGATTTTGGAAAAAAAAAAAAAAAAATCCAAAATCAGACAGAGTGTTGACACCAGAGAGGCTAAGACCGCATTGACTCAGTGCAGTATTCAGCCTCTCTGGTGTCAAGTCTGATTTTGGAAAAAAAAAAAAAATCCAAAATCAGACAGAGTGTTGACACCAGAGAGGCTAAGACCGCATTGACTCAGTGCGGTATTCAGCCTCTATGGTTTCAAGTCTGATTTTGGAAAAAAAAAAAAAAAAATCCAAAATCAGACAGAGTGTTGACACCAGAGAGGCTAAGACCGCATTGACTCAGTGCGGTATTCAGCCTCTCTGGTGTCAAGTCTGATTTTGGAAAAAAGAAAAAAAAAATCCAAAATCAGACAGAGTGTTGAGACCAGAGAGGCTAAGACCGCATTGACTCAGTGCGGTATTCAGCCTCTCTGGTGTCAAGTCTGATTTTGGAAAAAAAAAAAAAAAAATCCAAAATCAGACAGAGTGTTGACACCAGAGAGGCTAAGACCGCATTGACTCAGTGCGGTATTCAGCCTCTCTGGTGTCAAGTCTGATTTTGGAAAAAAGAAAAAAAAAATCCAAAATCAGACAGAGTGTTGAGACCAGAGAGGCTAAGACCGCATTGACTCAGTGCGGTATTCAGCCTCTCTGGTGTCAAGTCTGATTTTGGAAAAAAAAAAAAAAAAATCCAAAATCAGACAGAGTGTTGAGACCAGAGAGGCTAAGACCGCATTGACTCAGTGCGGTATTCAGCCTCTCTGGTGTCAAGTCTGATTTTGGAAAAAAAAAAAAAAAAATCCAAAATCAGACAGAGTGTTGACACCAGAGAGGCTAAGACCGCATTGACTCAGTGCGGTATTCAGCCTCTCTGGTGTCAAGTCTGATTTTGGAAAAAAAAAAAAAAAATCCAAAATCAGACAGAGTGTTGAGACCAGAGAGGCTAAGACCGCATTGACTCAGTGTGGTATTCAGCCTCTCTGGTGTCAAGTCTGATTTTGGAAAAAAAAAAAAAAAAAATCCAAAATCAGACAGAGTGTTGACACCAGAGAGGCTAAGACCGCATTGACTCAGTGCAGTATTCAGCCTCTCTGGTGTCAAGTCTGATTTTGGAAAAAAAAAAAAAATCCAAAATCAGACAGAGTGTTGACACCAGAGAGGCTAAGACCGCATTGACTCAGTGCGGTATTCAGCCTCTATGGTTTCAAGTCTGATTTTGGAAAAAAAAAAAAAAAAAATCCAAAATCAGACAGAGTGTTGACACCAGAGAGGCTAAGACCGCATTGACTCAGTGCGGTATTCAGCCTCTCTGGTGTCAAGTCTGATTTTGGAAAAAAGAAAAAAAAAATCCAAAATCAGACAGAGTGTTGAGACCAGAGAGGCTAAGACCGCATTGACTCAGTGCGGTATTCAGCCTCTCTGGTGTCAAGTCTGATTTTTGAAAAAAAAAAAAAAAAATCCAAAATCAGGCAGAGTGTTGACACCAGAGAGGCTAAGACCGCATTGACTCAGTGCGGTATTCAGCCTCTCTGGTGTCAAGTCTGATTTTGGAAAAAAAAAAAAAAAATCCAAAATCAGACAGAGTGTTGAGACCAGAGAGGCTAAGACCGCATTGACTCAGTGCGGTATTCAGCCTCTCTGGTGTCAAGTCTGATTTTGGAAAAAAAAAAAAAAAAATCCAAAATCAGACAGAGTGTTGACACCAGAGAGGCTAAGACCGCATTGACTCAGTGCGGTATTCAGCCTCTATGGTGTCAAGTCTGATTTTGGAAAAAAAAAAAAAAAAAATCCAAAATCAGACAGAGTGTTGACACCAGAGAGGCTAAGACCGCATTGACTCAGTGCGGTATTCAGCCTCTATGGTGTCAAGTCTGATTTTGGAAAAAAAAAAAAAAAAATCCAAAATCAGACAGAGTGTTGACACCAGAGAGGCTAAGACAGCATTGACTCAGTGCGGTATTCAGCCTCTCTGGTGTCAAGTCTGATTTTGGAAAAAAAAAAAAAAAAATCCAAAATCAGACAGAGTGTTGAGACCAGAGAGGCTAAGACCGCATTGACTCAGTGCGGTATTCAGCCTCTCTGGTGTCAAGTCTGATTTTTGAAAAAAAAAAAAAAAATCCAAAATCAGACAGAGTGTTGACACCAGAGAGGCTAAGACCGCATTGACTCAGTGCGGTATTCAGCCTCTCTGGTGTCAAGTCTGATTTTGGAAAAAGAAAAAAAAAAATCCAAAATCAGACAGAGTGTTGACACCAGAGAGGCTAAGACCGCATTGACTCAGTGCGGTATTCAGCCTCTCTGGTGTCAAGTCTGATTTTGGAAAAAAAAAAAAAAAAATCCAAAATCAGACAGAGTGTTGACACCAGAGAGGCTAAGACCGCATTGACTCAGTGCGGTATTCAGCCTCTCTGGTGTCAAGTCTGATTTTGGAAAAAAGAAAAAAAAAATCCAAAATCAGACAGAGTGTTGAGACCAGAGAGGCTAAGACCGCATTGACTCAGTGCGGTATTCAGCCTCTCTGGTGTCGTCTGATTTTGGAAAAAAAAAAAAAAAAATCCAAAATCAGACAGAGTGTTGAGACCAGAGAGGCTAAGACCGCATTGACTCAGTGCGGTATTCAGCCTCTCTGGTGTCAAGTCTGATTTTGGAAAAAGAAAAAAAAAAATCCAAAATCAGACAGAGTGTTGACACCAGAGAGGCTAAGACCGCATTGACTCAGTGCGGTATTCAGCCTCTCTGGTGTCAAGTCTGATTTTGGAAAAAAAAAAAAAAATCCAAAATCAGACAGAGTGTTGACACCAGAGAGGCTAAGACCGCATTGACTCAGTGCGGTATTCAGCCTCTCTGGTGTCAAGTCTGATTTTGGAAAAAAAAAAAAAAAATCCAAAATCAGACAGAGTGTTGACACCAGAGAGGCTAAGACCGCATTGACTCAGTGCAGTATTCAGCCTCTCTGGTGTCAAGTCTGATTTTGGAAAAAAAAAAAAAAATCTAAAATCAGACAGAGTGTTGACACCAGAGAGGCTAAGACCGCATTGACTCAGTGCGGTATTCAGCCTCTATGGTTTCAAGTCTGATTTTGGAAAAAAAAAAAAAAAATCCAAAATCAGACAGAGTGTTGACACCAGAGAGGCTAAGACCGCATTGACTCAGTGCGGTATTCAGCCTCTCTGGTGTCAAGTCTGATTTTGGAAAAAAGAAAAAAAAAATCCAAAATCAGACAGAGTGTTGAGACCAGAGAGGCTAAGACCGCATTGACTCAGTGCGGTATTCAGCCTCTCTGGTGTCAAGTCTGATTTTGGGAAAAAAAAAAAAAAAATCCAAAATCAGACAGAGTGTTGACACCAGAGAGGCTAAGACCGCATTGACTCAGTGCGGTATTCAGCCTCTCTGGTGTCAAGTCTGATTTTGGAAAAAAAAAAAAAAATCCAAAATCAGACAGAGTGTTGAGACCAGAGAGGCTAAGACCGCATTGACTCAGTGCGGTATTCAGCCTCTCTGGTGTCAAGTCTGATTTTGAAAAAAAAAAAAAAAAATCCAAAATCAGGCAGAGTGTTGACACCAGAGAGGCTAAGACCGCATTGACTCAGTGCGGTATTCAGCCTCTCTGGTGTCAAGTCTGATTTTGGAAAAAAAAAAAAAAAATCCAAAATCAGACAGAGTGTTGAGACCAGAGAGGCTAAGACCGCATTGACTCAGTGCGGTATTCAGCCTCTCTGGTGTCAAGTCTGATTTTGGAAAAAAAAAAAAAAAATCCAAAATCAGACAGAGTGTTGACACCAGAGAGGCTAAGACCGCATTGACTCAGTGCGGTATTCAGCCTCTATGGTGTCAAGTCTGATTTTGGAAAAAAAAAAAAAAAAAATCCAAAATCAGACAGAGTGTTGACACCAGAGAGGCTAAGACCGCATTGACTCAGTGCGGTATTCAGCCTCTATGGTGTCAAGTCTGATTTTGGAAAAAAAAAAAAAAAATCCAAAATCAGACAGAGTGTTGACACCAGAGAGGCTAAGACAGCATTGACTCAGTGCGGTATTCAGCCTCTCTGGTGTCAAGTCTGATTTTGGAAAAAAAAAAAAAAAAATCCAAAATCAGACAGAGTGTTGAGACCAGAGACGCTAAGACCGCATTGACTCAGTGCGGTATTCAGCCTCTCTGGTGTCAAGTCTGATTTTTGAAAAAAAAAAAAAAAATCCAAAATCAGACAGAGTGTTGACACCAGAGAGGCTAAGACCGCATTGACTCAGTGCGGTATTCAGCCTCTCTGGTGTCAAGTCTGATTTTGGAAAAAAAAAAAAAAAAATCCAAAATCAGACAGAGTGTTGAGACCAGAGAGGCTAAGACCGCATTGACTCAGTGCGGTATTCAGCCTCTCTGGTGTCAAGTCTGATTTTGGAAAAAAAAAAAAAAAAATCCAAAATCAGACAGAGTGTTGACACCAGAGAGGCTAAGACCGCATTGACTCAGTGCGGTATTCAGCCTCTCTGGTGTCAAGTCTGATTTTGGAAAAAAAAAAAAAAATCCAAAATCAGACAGAGTGTTGAGACCAGAGAGGCTAAGACCGCATTGACTCAGTGCGGTATTCAGCCTCTCTGGTGTCAAGTCTGATTTTGGAAAAAAAAAAAAAAAAATCCAAAATCAGACAGAGTGTTGACACCAGAGAGGCTAAGACAGCATTGACTCAGTGCGGTATTCAGCCTCTCTGGTGTCAAGTCTGATTTTGGAAAAAAGAAAAAAAAAATCCAAAATCAGACAGAGTGTTGAGACCAGAGAGGCTAAGACCGCATTGACTCAGTGCGGTATTCAGCCTCTCTGGTGTCAAGTCTGATTTTGGGAAAAAAAAAAAAAAAATCCAAAATCAGACAGAGTGTTGACACCAGAGAGGCTAAGACCGCATTGACTCAGTGCGGTATTCAGCCTCTCTGGTGTCAAGTCTGATTTTGGAAAAAAAAAAAAAAATCCAAAATCAGACAGAGTGTTGAGACCAGAGAGGCTAAGACCGCATTGACTCAGTGCGGTATTCAGCCTCTCTGGTGTCAAGTCTGATTTTTGAAAAAAAAAAAAAAAAATCCAAAATCAGGCAGAGTGTTGACACCAGAGAGGCTAAGACCGCATTGACTCAGTGCGGTATTCAGCCTCTCTGGTGTCAAGTCTGATTTTGGAAAAAAAAAAAAAAATCCAAAATCAGACAGAGTGTTGAGACCAGAGAGGCTAAGACCGCATTGACTCAGTGCGGTATTCAGCCTCTCTGGTGTCAAGTCTGATTTTGGAAAAAAAAAAAAAAAATCCAAAATCAGACAGAGTGTTGACACCAGAGAGGCTAAGACCGCATTGACTCAGTGCGGTATTCAGCCTCTATGGTGTCAAGTCTGATTTTGGAAAAAAAAAAAAAAAAATCCAAAATCAGACAGAGTGTTGACACCAGAGAGGCTAAGACCGCATTGACTCAGTGCGGTATTCAGCCTCTATGGTGTCAAGTCTGATTTTGGAAAAAAAAAAAAAAAAAATCCAAAATCAGACAGAGTGTTGACACCAGAGAGGCTAAGACAGCATTGACTCAGTGCGGTATTCAGCCTCTCTGGTGTCAAGTCTGATTTTGGAAAAAAAAAAAAAAAAATCCAAAATCAGACAGAGTGTTGAGACCAGAGACGCTAAGACCGCATTGACTCAGTGCGGTATTCAGCCTCTCTGGTGTCAAGTCTGATTTTTGAAAAAAAAAAAAAAAAAATCCAAAATCAGACAGAGTGTTGACACCAGAGAGGCTAAGACCGCATTGACTCAGTGCGGTATTCAGCCTCTCTGGTGTCAAGTCTGATTTTGGAAAAAAAAAAAAAAAAATCCAAAATCAGACAGAGTGTTGAGACCAGAGAGGCTAAGACCGCATTGACTCAGTGCGGTATTCAGCCTCTCTGGTGTCAAGTCTGATTTTGGAAAAAAAAAAAAAAAAAATCAAAATCAGACAGAGTGTTGACACCAGAGAGGCTAAGACCGCTGACTCAGTGCGGTATTCAGCCTCTCTGGTGTCAAGTCTGATTTTGGAAAAAAAAAAAAAATCCAAAATCAGACAGAGTGTTGAGACCAGAGAGGCTAAGACCGCATTGACTCAGTGCGGTATTCAGCCTCTCTGGTGTCAAGTCTGATTTTGGAAAAAAAAAAAAAAAAATCCAAAATCAGACAGAGTGTTGACACCAGAGAGGCTAAGACAGCATTGACTCAGTGCGGTATTCAGCCTCTCTGGTGTCAAGTCTGATTTTGGAAAAAAAAAAAAAAAATCCAAAATCAGACAGAGTGTTGAGACCAGAGACGCTAAGACCGCATTGACTCAGTGCGGTATTCAGCCTCTCTGGTGTCAAGTCTGATTTTGGAAAAAAAAAAAAAAAAATCCAAAATCAGACAGAGTGTTGACACCAGAGAGGCTAAGACCGCATTGACTCAGTGCGGTATTCAGCCTCTCTGGTGTCAAGTCTGATTTTGGAAAAAAAAAAAAAAAAATCCAAAATCAGACAGAGTGTTGAGACCAGAGAGGCTAAGACCGCATTGACTCAGTGCGGTATTCAGCCTCTCTGGTGTCAAGTCTGATTTTGGAAAAAAAAAAAAAAAAATCCAAAATCAGACAGAGTGTTGACACCAGAGAGGCTAAGACCGCATTGACTCAGTGCGGTATTCAGCCTCTCTGGTGTCAAGTCTGATTTTGGAAAAAAAAAAAAAAAATCCAAAATCAGACAGAGTGTTGAGACCAGAGAGGCTAAGACCGCATTGACTCAGTGCGGTATTCAGCCTCTCTGGTGTCAAGTCTGATTTTGGAAAAAAAAAAAAAAAATCCAAAATCAGACAGAGTGTTGACACCAGAGAGGCTAAGACCGCATTGACTCAGTGCAGGTATTCAGCCTCTCTGGTGTCAAGTCTGATTTTGGAAAAAAAAAAAAAAATCCAAAATCAGACAGAGTGTTGACACCAGAGAGGCTAAGACCGCATTGACTCAGTGCGGTATTCAGCCTCTCTGGTGTCAAGTCTGATTTTGGAAAAAAAAAAAAAAAATCCAAAATCAGACAGAGTGTTGAGACCAGAGAGGCTAAGACCGCATTGACTCAGTGCGGTATTCAGCCTCTCTGGTGTCAAGTCTGATTTTGGAAAAAAAAAAAAAAAAATCCAAAATCAGACAGAGTGTTGACGACCAGAGAGGCTAAGACCGCATTGACTCAGTGCGGTATTCAGCCTCTCTGGTGTCAAGTCTGATTTTGGAAAAAAAAAAAAAAATCCAAAATCAGACAGAGTGTTGAGACCAGAGAGGCTAAGACCGCATTGACTCAGTGCAGTATTCAGCCTCTCTGGTGTCAAGTCTGATTTTGGAAAAAAAAAAAAAAAATCCAAAATCAGACAGAGTGTTGAGACCAGAGAGGCTAAGACCGCATTGACTCAGTGCGGTATTCAGCCTCTCTGGTGTCAAGTCTGATTTTGGAAAAAAAAAAAAAAAAATCCAAAATCAGACAGAGTGTTGACACCAGAGAGGCTAAGACCGCATTGACTCAGTGCGGTATTCAGCCTCTCTGGTGTCAAGTCTGATTTTGGAAAAAAAAAAAAAAATCCAAAATCAGACAGAGTGTTGAGACCAGAGAGGCTAAGACCGCATTGACTCAGTGCGGTATTCAGCCTCTCTGGTGTCAAGTCTGATTTTGGAAAAAAAAAAAAAAAAATCCAAAATCAGACAGAGTGTTGACACCAGAGAGGCTAAGACAGCATTGACTCAGTGCGGTATTCAGCCTCTCTGGTGTCAAGTCTGATTTTGGAAAAAAAAAAAAAAAATCCAAAATCAGACAGAGTGTTGAGACCAGAGAGGCTAAGACCGCATTGACTCAGTGCGGTATTCAGCCTCTCTGGTGTCAAGTCTGATTTTGGAAAAAAAAAAAAAAAATCCAAAATCAGACAGAGTGTTGACACCAGAGAGGCTAAGACCGCATTGACTCAGTGCGGTATTCAGCCTCTCTGGTGTCAAGTCTGATTTTGGAAAAAAAAAAAAAAATCCAAAATCAGACAGAGTGTTGAGACCAGAGAGGCTAAGACCGCATTGACTCAGTGCGGTATTCAGCCTCTCTGGTGTCAAGTCTGATTTTTGAAAAAAAAAAAAAAAATCCAAAATCAGGCAGAGTGTTGACACCAGAGAGGCTAAGACCGCATTGACTCAGTGCGGTATTCAGCCTCTCTGGTGTCAAGTCTGATTTTGGAAAAAAAAAAAAAAAAAATCCAAAATCAGACAGAGTGTTGAGACCAGAGAGGCTAAGACCGCATTGACTCAGTGCGGTATTCAGCCTCTCTGGTGTCAAGTCTGATTTTGGAAAAAAAAAAAAAAAATCCAAAATCAGACAGAGTGTTGACACCAGAGAGGCTAAGACCGCATTGACTCAGTGCGGTATTCAGCCTCTATGGTGTCAAGTCTGATTTTGGAAAAAAAAAAAAAAAAATCCAAAATCAGACAGAGTGTTGACACCAGAGAGGCTAAGACCGCATTGACTCAGTGCGGTATTCAGCCTCTATGGTGTCAAGTCTGATTTTGGAAAAAAAAAAAAAAAAATCCAAAATCAGACAGAGTGTTGACACCAGAGAGGCTAAGACAGCATTGACTCAGTGCGGTATTCAGCCTCTCTGGTGTCAAGTCTGATTTTGGAAAAAAAAAAAAAAAAATCCAAAATCAGACAGAGTGTTGAGACCAGAGACGCTAAGACCGCATTGACTCAGTGCGGTATTCAGCCTCTCTGGTGTCAAGTCTGATTTTTGAAAAAAAAAAAAAAAATCCAAAATCAGACAGAGTGTTGACACCAGAGAGGCTAAGACCGCATTGACTCAGTGCGGTATTCAGCCTCTCTGGTGTCAAGTCTGATTTTGGAAAAAAAAAAAAAAAAATCCAAAATCAGACAGAGTGTTGAGACCAGAGAGGCTAAGACCGCATTGACTCAGTGCGGTATTCAGCCTCTCTGGTGTCAAGTCTGATTTTGGAAAAAAAAAAAAAAAAATCCAAAATCAGACAGAGTGTTGACACCAGAGAGGCTAAGACCGCATTGACTCAGTGCGGTATTCAGCCTCTCTGGTGTCAAGTCTGATTTTGGAAAAAAAAAAAAAAAATCCAAAATCAGACAGAGTGTTGAGACCAGAGAGGCTAAGACCGCATTGACTCAGTGCGGTATTCAGCCTCTCTGGTGTCAAGTCTGATTTTGGAAAAAAAAAAAAAAAAATCCAAAATCAGACAGAGTGTTGACACCAGAGAGGCTAAGACAGCATTGACTCAGTGCGGTATTCAGCCTCTCTGGTGTCAAGTCTGATTTTGGAAAAAAAAAAAAAAAAATCCAAAATCAGACAGAGTGTTGAGACCAGAGACGCTAAGACCGCATTGACTCAGTGCGGTATTCAGCCTCTCTGGTGTCAAGTCTGATTTTTGAAAAAAAAAAAAAAAATCCAAAATCAGACAGAGTGTTGACACCAGAGAGGCTAAGACCGCATTGACTCAGTGCGGTATTCAGCCTCTCTGGTGTCAAGTCTGATTTTGGAAAAAAAAAAAAAAAAATCCAAAATCAGACAGAGTGTTGAGACCAGAGAGGCTAAGACCGCATTGACTCAGTGCGGTATTCAGCCTCTCTGGTGTCAAGTCTGATTTTGGAAAAAAAAAAAAAAAAATCCAAAATCAGACAGAGTGTTGACACCAGAGAGGCTAAGACCGCATTGACTCAGTGCGGTATTCAGCCTCTCTGGTGTCAAGTCTGATTTTGGAAAAAAAAAAAAAAAATCCAAAATCAGACAGAGTGTTGAGACCAGAGAGGCTAAGACCGCATTGACTCAGTGCGGTATTCAGCCTCTCTGGTGTCAAGTCTGATTTTGGAAAAAAAAAAAAAAAAATCCAAAATCAGACAGAGTGTTGACACCAGAGAGGCTAAGACCGCATTGACTCAGTGCAGTATTCAGCCTCTCTGGTGTCAAGTCTGATTTTGGAAAAAAAAAAAAAATCCAAAATCAGACAGAGTGTTGACACCAGAGAGGCTAAGACCGCATTGACTCAGTGCGGTATTCAGCCTCTCTGGTGTCAAGTCTGATTTTGGAAAAAAAAAAAAAAAATCCAAAATCAGACAGAGTGTTGAGACCAGAGAGGCTAAGACCGCATTGACTCAGTGCGGTATTCAGCCTCTCTGGTGTCAAGTCTGATTTTGGAAAAAAAAAAAAAAAATCCAAAATCAGACAGAGTGTTGACACCAGAGAGGCTAAGACCGCATTGACTCAGTGCGGTATTCAGCCTCTATGGTGTCAAGTCTGATTTTGGAAAAAAAAAAAAAAAAAATCCAAAATCAGACAGAGTGTTGACACCAGAGAGGCTAAGACCGCATTGACTCAGTGCGGTATTCAGCCTCTATGGTGTCAAGTCTGATTTTGGAAAAAAAAAAAAAAAAATCCAAAATCAGACAGAGTGTTGACACCAGAGAGGCTAAGACAGCATTGACTCAGTGCGGTATTCAGCCTCTCTGGTGTCAAGTCTGATTTTGGAAAAAAAAAAAAAAAAATCCAAAATCAGACAGAGTGTTGAGACCAGAGACGCTAAGACCGCATTGACTCAGTGCGGTATTCAGCCTCTCTGGTGTCAAGTCTGATTTTTGAAAAAAAAAAAAAAAATCCAAAATCAGACAGAGTGTTGACACCAGAGAGGCTAAGACCGCATTGACTCAGTGCGGTATTCAGCCTCTCTGGTGTCAAGTCTGATTTTGGAAAAAAAAAAAAAAAAATCCAAAATCAGACAGAGTGTTGAGACCAGAGAGGCTAAGACCGCATTGACTCAGTGCGGTATTCAGCCTCTCTGGTGTCAAGTCTGATTTTGGAAAAAAAAAAAAAAAAATCCAAAATCAGACAGAGTGTTGACACCAGAGAGGCTAAGACCGCATTGACTCAGTGCGGTATTCAGCCTCTCTGGTGTCAAGTCTGATTTTGGAAAAAAAAAAAAAAATCCAAAATCAGACAGAGTGTTGAGACCAGAGAGGCTAAGACCGCATTGACTCAGTGCGGTATTCAGCCTCTCTGGTGTCAAGTCTGATTTTGGAAAAAAAAAAAAAAAAATCCAAAATCAGACAGAGTGTTGACACCAGAGAGGCTAAGACAGCATTGACTCAGTGCGGTATTCAGCCTCTCTGGTGTCAAGTCTGATTTTGGAAAAAAAAAAAAAAAAATCCAAAATCAGACAGAGTGTTGAGACCAGAGACGCTAAGACCGCATTGACTCAGTGCGGTATTCAGCCTCTCTGGTGTCAAGTCTGATTTTTGAAAAAAAAAAAAAAAATCCAAAATCAGACAGAGTGTTGACACCAGAGAGGCTAAGACCGCATTGACTCAGTGCGGTATTCAGCCTCTCTGGTGTCAAGTCTGATTTTGGAAAAAAAAAAAAAAAAAATCCAAAATCAGACAGAGTGTTGAGACCAGAGAGGCTAAGACCGCATTGACTCAGTGCGGTATTCAGCCTCTCTGGTGTCAAGTCTGATTTTGGAAAAAAAAAAAAAAAAATCCAAAATCAGACAGAGTGTTGACACCAGAGAGGCTAAGACCGCATTGACTCAGTGCGGTATTCAGCCTCTCTGGTGTCAAGTCTGATTTTGGAAAAAAAAAAAAAAAATCCAAAATCAGACAGAGTGTTGAGACCAGAGAGGCTAAGACCGCATTGACTCAGTGCGGTATTCAGCCTCTCTGGTGTCAAGTCTGATTTTGGAAAAAAAAAAAAAAAAATCCAAAATCAGACAGAGTGTTGACACCAGAGAGGCTAAGACCGCATTGACTCAGTGCAGTATTCAGCCACTCTGGTGTCAAGTCTGATTTTGGAAAAAAAAAAAAAATCCAAAATCAGACAGAGTGTTGACACCAGAGAGGCTAAGACCGCATTGACTCAGTGCGGTATTCAGCCTCTATGGTTTCAAGTCTGATTTTGGAAAAAAAAAAAAAAAAATCCAAAATCAGACAGAGTGTTGACACCAGAGAGGCTAAGACCGCATTGACTCAGTGCGGTATTCAGCCTCTCTGGTGTCAAGTCTGATTTTGGAAAAAAGAAAAAAAAAATCCAAAATCAGACAGAGTGTTGAGACCAGAGAGGCTAAGACCGCATTGACTCAGTGCGGTATTCAGCCTCTCTGGTGTCAAGTCTGATTTTGGGAAAAAAAAAAAAAAAATCCAAAATCAGACAGAGTGTTGACACCAGAGAGGCTAAGACCGCATTGACTCAGTGCGGTATTCAGCCTCTCTGGTGTCAAGTCTGATTTTGGAAAAAAAAAAAAAAAATCCAAAATCAGACAGAGTGTTGAGACCAGAGAGGCTAAGACCGCATTGACTCAGTGCGGTATTCAGCCTCTCTGGTGTCAAGTCTGATTTTGGAAAAAAAAAAAAAAAATCCAAAATCAGGCAGAGTGTTGACACCAGAGAGGCTAAGACCGCATTGACTCAGTGCAGTATTCAGCCTCTCTGGTGTCAAGTCTGATTTTGGAAAAAAAAAAAAAAAATCCAAAATCAGACAGAGTGTTGAGACCAGAGAGGCTAAGACCGCATTGACTCAGTGCGGTATTCAGCCTCTCTGGTGTCAAGTCTGATTTTGGAAAAAAAAAAAAAAAATCCAAAATCAGACAGAGTGTTGACACCAGAGAGGCTAAGACCGCATTGACTCAGTGCGGTATTCAGCCTCTATGGTGTCAAGTCTGATTTTGGAAAAAAAAAAAAAAAAATCCAAAATCAGACAGAGTGTTGACACCAGAGAGGCTAAGACCGCATTGACTCAGTGCGGTATTCAGCCTCTCTGGTGTCAAGTCTGATTTTGGAAAAAAAAAAAAAAAAATCCAAAATCAGGCAGAGTGTTGACACCAGAGAGGCTAAGACCGCATTGACTCAGTGCGGTATTCAGCCTCTCTGGTGTCAAGTCTGATTTTGGAAAAAAAAAAAAAAAATCCAAAATCAGACAGAGTGTTGAGACCAGAGAGGCTAAGACCGCATTGACTCAGTGCGGTATTCAGCCTCTCTGGTGTCAAGTCTGATTTTGGAAAAAAAAAAAAAAATCCAAAATCAGACAGAGTGTTGACACCAGAGAGGCTAAGACCGCATTGACTCAGTGCGGTATTCAGCCTCTATGGTTTCAAGTCTGATTTTGGAAAAAAAAAAAAAAAAATCCAAAATCAGACAGAGTGTTGACACCAGAGAGGCTAAGACCGCATTGACTCAGTGCGGTATTCAGCCTCTCTGGTGTCAAGTCTGATTTTGGGAAAAAAAAAAAAAAAATCCAAAATCAGACAGAGTGTTGACACCAGAGAGGCTAAGACCGCATTGACTCAGTGCGGTATTCAGCCTCTCTGGTGTCAAGTCTGATTTTGGAAAAAAAAAAAAAAAATCCAAAATCAGACAGAGTGTTGAGACCAGAGAGGCTAAGACCGCATTGACTCAGTGCGGTATTCAGCCTCTCTGGTGTCAAGTCTGATTTTTGAAAAAAAAAAAAAAAAATCCAAAATCAGGCAGAGTGTTGACACCAGAGAGGCTAAGACCGCATTGACTCAGTGCGGTATTCAGCCTCTCTGGTGTCAAGTCTGATTTTGGAAAAAAAAAAAAAAAAAATCCAAAATCAGACAGAGTGTTGAGACCAGAGAGGCTAAGACCGCATTGACTCAGTGCGGTATTCAGCCTCTCTGGTGTCAAGTCTGATTTTGGAAAAAAAAAAAAAAAATCCAAAATCAGACAGAGTGTTGACACCAGAGAGGCTAAGACCGCATTGACTCAGTGCGGTATTCAGCCTCTATGGTGTCAAGTCTGATTTTGGAAAAAAAAAAAAAAAAAATCCAAAATCAGACAGAGTGTTGACACCAGAGAGGCTAAGACCGCATTGACTCAGTGCAGTATTCAGCCTCTATGGTGTCAAGTCTGATTTTGGAAAAAAAAAAAAAAAAATCCAAAATCAGACAGAGTGTTGATACCAGAGAGGCTAAGACAGCATTGACTCAGTGCGGTATTCAGCCTCTCTGGTGTCAAGTCTGATTTTGGAAAAAAAAAAAAAAAATCCAAAATCAGACAGAGTGTTGAGACCAGAGAGGCTAAGACCGCATTGACTCAGTGCGGTATTCAGCCTCTCTGGTGTCAAGTCTGATTTTTGAAAAAAAAAAAAAAAAATCCAAAATCAGACAGAGTGTTGACACCAGAGAGGCTAAGACCGCATTGACTCAGTGCGGTATTCAGCCTCTCTGGTGTCAAGTCTGATTTTGGAAAAAAAAAAAAAAAATCCAAAATCAGACAGAGTGTTGAGACCAGAGAGGCTAAGACCGCATTGACTCACTGCGGTATTCAGCCTCTCTGGTCTCAAGTCTGATTTTGGAAAAAAAAAAAAAAAAAATCCAAAATCAGACAGAGTGTTGACACCAGAGAGGCTAAGACCGCATTGACTCAGTGCGGTATTCAGCCTCTCTGGTGTCAAGTCTGATTTTGGAAAAAAAAAAAAAAATCCAAAATCAGACAGAGTGTTGAGACCAGAGAGGCTAAGACCGCATTGACTCAGTGCGGTATTCAGCCTCTCTGGTGTCAAGTCTGATTTTGGAAAAAAAAAAAAAAAAATCCAAAATCAGACAGAGTGTTGACACCAGAGAGGCTAAGACCGCATTGACTCAGTGCAGTATTCAGCCTCTCTGGTGTCAAGTCTGATTTTGGAAAAAAAAAAAAAATCCAAAATCAGACAGAGTGTTGACACCAGAGAGGCTAAGACCGCATTGACTCAGTGCGGTATTCAGCCTCTATGGTTTCAAGTCTGATTTTGGAAAAAAAAAAAAAAAATCCAAAATCAGACAGAGTGTTGACACCAGAGAGGCTAAGACCGCATTGACTCAGTGCGGTATTCAGCCTCTCTGGTGTCAAGTCTGATTTTGGAAAAAAGAAAAAAAAAATCCAAAATCAGACAGAGTGTTGAGACCAGAGAGGCTAAGACCGCATTGACTCAGTGCGGTATTCAGCCTCTCTGGTGTCAAGTCTGATTTTGGGAAAAAAAAAAAAAAAATCCAAAATCAGACAGAGTGTTGACACCAGAGAGGCTAAGACCGCATTGACTCAGTGCGGTATTCAGCCTCTCTGGTGTCAAGTCTGATTTTGGAAAAAAAAAAAAAAAATCCAAAATCAGACAGAGTGTTGAGACCAGAGAGGCTAAGACCGCATTGACTCAGTGCGGTATTCAGCCTCTCTGGTGTCAAGTCTGATTTTGAAAAAAAAAAAAAAAAATCCAAAATCAGGCAGAGTGTTGACACCAGAGAGGCTAAGACCGCATTGACTCAGTGCAGTATTCAGCCTCTCTGGTGTCAAGTCTGATTTTGGAAAAAAAAAAAAAAAAATCCAAAATCAGACAGAGTGTTGACACCAGAGAGGCTAAGACCGCATTGACTCAGTGCGGTATTCAGCCTCTCTGGTGTCAAGTCTGATTTTGGAAAAAAAAAAAAAAAATCCAAAATCAGACAGAGTGTTGAGACCAGAGAGGCTAAGACCGCATTGACTCAGTGCGGTATTCAGCCTCTCTGGTGTCAAGTCTGATTTTGGAAAAAAAAAAAAAAAAATCCAAAATCAGACAGAGTGTTGACACCAGAGAGGCTAAGACCGCATTGACTCAGTGCGGTATTCAGCCTCTATGGTGTCAAGTCTGATTTTGGAAAAAAAAAAAAAAAAAATCCAAAATCAGACAGAGTGTTGACACCAGAGAGGCTAAGACCGCATTGACTCAGTGCAGTATTCAGCCTCTATGGTGTCAAGTCTGATTTTGGAAAAAAAAAAAAAAAATCCAAAATCAGACAGAGTGTTGACACCAGAGAGGCTAAGACAGCATTGACTCAGTGCGGTATTCAGCCTCTCTGGTGTCAAGTCTGATTTTGGAAAAAAAAAAAAAAAAATCCAAAATCAGACAGAGTGTTGAGACCAGAGAGGCTAAGACCGCATTGACTCAGTGCGGTATTCAGCCTCTCTGGTGTCAAGTCTGATTTTTAAAAAAAAAAAAAAAAATCCAAAATCAGACAGAGTGTTGACACCAGAGAGGCTAAGACCGCAT